>NC_084555.2:44570000-44760000 GCF_033978685.3 Nerophis lumbriciformis
TTGGAAATTGCAACATAACTAAAAGATAGTTTGTCTGAGTCCGCTCTCAGTGCTGCTGGAGAGATCGCCCAGTGCCAAAGTACCAAGAGCTGGATAAGTCAGCAACTGGGCATGACGTCATCTCAACCGTAACATGACACCATTGGATTTTACGTGAATCGGTGCCCGGTAGGACCGGCGGGATTCGGTTGCTGCGGAAAAAGTACCGGATTCTATACTCATCTCTACAAATGTCTGATTGCCGCATCCCAAAGATGTTGTTCTATAGGATAGGATAGACTTTTCATACCACAATGAGGACATTATGTGTTTGCAGAAAGCAACTAAAAGAGGGACAGCGTATCCCGGAAAAGCCCTGACTTTGCTTTAAAGACACACTGAATGACAGTCTCAGCAGCTGTAACATTGACGAAGGAGCCTGGGAGGATACAGCTGCTGACAACGAAAGGTCGAGGCAGCAGATCCGCCAAGGCATTAAGTCCTTTGTTCAGGCAAGATCCACATCCAACCAATACCAGGGAGCCCACAGAAAGCATGGACCTCTCACCTCAGAGTAGAACCAAATCCCCATTCAGTGGACCAACAAGAGACTTCCAACTGGGAAGGCCGCAGACTCTTAGCCTTCGATGGGTACTCGAGCCACTAGGAATTGACGGGGATGGTAATATGACTGGCTGGGCAGCCAAATATGGTAAGCACATCCCACAGGACCTCCTGGTTGACAATGTCAAAGTTTTGGAGAGGTCAATAAAGTTAATGAAACAGTGGTCTTGGTGCGGTTCTCTGCACGTTTCCTGAAGGTGGCGTGCTATGAAGATCATGTTGACCGTGCTCCTGTTCTTTGTAATCTCGCACTGGGAGTCAGGTAGCATTGACTCTGATATGGTTGATGAGCCTTCGCAGCATGGTCTTGGCCAGGACCTTACCAGCAACAGCAAGGAGTGTATCCCCTTGCTTTTGTTACCCTGTTTTTTTGTAGATTCTGCCAATGATGGTATCCTTCCACTGTCAGGGAATGCTCTTGTTCGCCCAGGCCTTGGTGATGTACTGGTTGATGGTTCTTGTGCATACTGTATGTACCCTCCTTGCTTCAGTAATTCTGCAGGGTTGCTGTCAGGGTCGGTAGATTTGTTGTTCCTAAGAGCACGGATAGCTGCTTGGACCTCCATGAAAGTTGGAGGCTGACTAAAATATAGGCTGAGAGGATTGATTTTGGATGAAGCAGTTGTTCTTGTACAGTGAGGTCTACATGACAGAGTTGGTTGAGAAGGACTTGAAGAAAGAGTCAGCCCACCTCAACAGAGTCTGATTTTGGTCCTTCAAAAGTGTATCTGGGTATGGTCCTTCAAAAATGTGAGACTATCTGCTGATTTAAGATTAGTGTCAGCGCAATTGTTTTGGCCTTAGATGTTTTTAATGCAGGGCTGCAAGGTCTTTTGAACTTCCCTTCAAGCTGCCTGTCACTGCAGTCTCAAAGAGTAGGGTTGGTTAGACTTGCTCTGTGTGCTTTGTGCATGTTTTCAAGCAGGCTCTTTGTTGTGTCCAAGTTGTCATCAAAAGAGTCTTGATGATTTTTGACCTCATAGCTGATGGTTTGGGCTGCTGCCTTATACTTAGAGGAGCTAATCGGGCTTCACTTCTGATCCATGGAATCTTCTGAGTGCAGGCTCTGAGTTGAACCTTTGCTAGTTTCTCAGCTAGAGAGTAATGGAACTAATTTCTCACCTCAGCTTTCATTAGATGGGTGCAGTTTAACTACTTGTTTGTGTTTTTTAGCTGGGTGGGGTACTAGCATGTGGAGATAGGCAATTATCAAAGTTGGTCTGTCCAGCATTCCTCTCCTCTCTTGGCATGGGTAATCAGAACACTGTGCCAATGTTTGGAGCGGGGATGTCTCCGGGATGTTTTAGATTGGTTCTTCTGCTGGAACTCTGTTTGTCAGGTCATGCTCGACCCAGGGAGTGAGGAGTATCATGCCATTTGCAACGGCCTGGCCAACACCATCCCTACCAAGCACTCCGGTCCATACGTTATTGTTCTGGCTGACCCGAACGTTGAAGTGGCCAAGCAACATGATTTTCTCAGACTTGAGGATATGACCGAGAGTTTCATACAGTGACTGACAGAAGCGATCTTTGGCCTCATTCTCAGGTGGCAATGTTGGCAGAGTGTTTCCTTGATAGGGGGATACCAATAGTCATCAGTCTTTCGCTGTTGCCGACAGGTGTTTTAGTCAGGCATGGTAGTATCCATCCATCCATCCATCTTCTTCCGCTTATCCGAGGCCGGATCGCGGGGGCAGCAGCCTGACCAGGGAAGCCCAGACTTCCCTCTCCCCAGCCACTTCATCCAGCTTCTCCCGGGGGATCCCGAGGCGTTCCCAGGCCAGCCGGGAGACATAGTCTTCCCAACGTGTCCTGGGTCTTCCCCGTGGCCTCCTACCGGAGGCGATCGGGTGGCATCCTGACCAGATGCCCGAACCACCTCATCTGGCTCCTCTCGATGTGGAGGAGCAGCGGCTTTACTTTGAGCTCCCCCCGGATGACAGAGCTTCTCACCCTATCTCTAAGGGAGAGCCCTGCCACCCGGCCGGAGGAAACTCATTTCGGCCGCTTGTACCCGTGATCTTGTCCTTTCGGTCATAACCCAAAGCTCATGACCATAGGTGAGGATGGGAACATAGATCGACCGGTAAATTGAGAGCTTTGCCTTCCGGCTCAGCTCCTTCTTCACCACAACGGATCGATACAGCGTCCGCATTACTGAAGATGCCGCACCGATCCGCCTGTCGATCTCACAAACCACTCTTCCCTCACTCGTGAACAAGACTCCGAGGTACTTGAACTCCTCCACTTGGGGCAGGGTCTCCTCCCCAACCCGAAGATGGCATTCCACCCTTTTCCGGGCAAGAACCATGGACTCGGACTTGGAGGTGCTGATTCTCATCCCAGTCGCTTCACACTCGGCTGCGAACCGATCCAGCGAGAGCTGAAGATCCTGGCCAGATGAAGCCATCAGGACCACATCATCTGCAAAAAGCAGAGACCTAATCCTGCAGCCACCAAACCGGATCCCCTCAACGCCTTGACTGCGCCTAGAAATTCTGTCCATAAAAGTTATGAACAGAATCGGTGACAAAGGGCAGCCTTGGCGGAGTCCAACCCTCACTGGAAACGTGTCCGACTTACTGCCGGCAATGCGGACCAAGCTCTGACACTGATCATACAGGGAGCGGCCCGCCAAAATCGGACAGTCCGGTACCCCATACTCTCTGAGCACGCATGGTAGTAATGTATGTTTAATTGCCAGTCCTACACAATGCAGGGGGTATCCTTACCACAACAAGGTATACTGTAGCCCTTTCCTTCTTCTTTAAGGAATCCTTCATCGAGTAGCTTTGTCTCGCTCAAAGAAACAATGTTGGTGTTGCACCGCCTTGGTTCAGCAGCCTCTAGTGCGGTTCTCCGATGAGGTCTGTCACAGATGCCAGTGAAGTCCAGGAAGGTTCTCACATTCCATGTTGCCAATTTCAAGATTATTGCTCTTTTATTTTAACCGCAGTGTGGAGTGTCCCAATAGGCGCGGGAACCTATCCAGAAGTATTTTGAGTGGGCAATTTTGATGAGCATTGCAATCCTAAACTGGGCTGCTCTGTCATACAAAGGTCTGCCACTCATTCAGCTGCTAGGAACCAGAATAACTCTGTGCCGCTGGGTTCACCTGAGAGCCTCCAGTTCATCCAAACCTGCCTCTGTCATCTGACGCCCCATCGCCATCACTTGTTTTCTTTGGTCCCAGACCAGCTGTTCTCTCATCAAGGTCAGAGCAGAGACTTATGAAAAATTGTTTTTTGAAGTGCCAAGGATGCACATTCCTCAGTAGCACTGCTTGTCTGTGGGAGGGGGATTCCAGTGGCAAGGAAAGCCCAAGACAAGTCCCAGATGTTGGTGCCTCAATCTGTAGTGGTCCACTTACGCGTCCTGCCAACACGTTGCTTTTCTCAGGTTGTGTGGCCCCTAGCTATATGTCCTCCCATACCAGCCCACACAGCAATGGAGGCCATCAGTTCCAAATACTATCTGGCTGCTCTGCATTTCATCCATCAGCTGCAGTGACTTCACGTAACCCTGATTGCGGGGCTAATTGGGTATTTCAGCTTGCAGGCGGAGCAAAGGAGGCGCCTTTTTGCTCCGTCCCGCCGATGTGTCCGTTCCCTCCTATGTAGAGTTGTGCCGAATTCTACTCAAAGTTTCCAAGAACATTATGGTGGGCTTTATTTTACAGTGCTTGGTGCAACCTCAAAATCTGCCTAGCAACAAGTCATTGCGAGAGGGAAATCAAATCAGTTTTGCTGATCTCAGCGTGTGCTAGCAAGCTCGAATTTGACAAATTGACTGTGCCGCCAGTCCGGCAGAAGTGGGTCACCAGTGCAGATCCTCTTAGAAAAAGGCAGCGTTGTATAAAAAATAGCTTTTAGAGTAGATTAACTCTGACAATTAAGCCTTTTGTAATACATTCCCAACCAACACAAAAGTTGACTCCAAATGCATTTACAAAAACCAGCACAAATCATCATAAACCATCACAACCCAAAACAAATCATCACAAATCAACACTAATCATCACAAACAAGCACAATCATTGCAAACCAACACAATTATTGCAAACCAACACAATCATCACAAAAAAATGCAAACATCGCTAACAAATACAAATCACCACAAACATCACAAACCAACCCACACATCACAAACCAACACACACATCACAAACCAACACAATCATCACAAACAATCGGAAACATCACAGACCAACAGAAACATCACAAACCAACACAATCATTGCAAACCAACACAATCATTGCAAAAAAACACAATCATTGCAAAAAAACGCAAAATCGCTAACAAATACGAACGCAAACATCGCTAACAAATACTAAATCACCACAAACATCACAAACCAACACAATCATCACAAACAATCAGAAACATCACAGACCAACAGAAACATCACAAACCAACACAATCATCACAAACAATCAGAAACATCACAGACCAACAGAAACATCAGAGACCAACAGAAACATCACAAACCAACACAATCATCACAAACTAACACAAACATCACAAACCAACACTATTGTCACAAACCAACACAATAATCTCAAACCAACACAGACATCACAAACAACACAATAATCGCAAACCAACACAATCATTGCAAACCAACAAACATCACAAACCAACACAATCATCACAAACCAACACAAACATCACAAACCAACACTATTGTCACAAACCAACACAATAATCGCAAACCAACACAAACATCACAAACCAACACAATATTCTCAAACAATCAGAAACATCACAGACCAACAGAAACATCACATCAAACAACACAATCATTGCAAACCAACACAATCATCACAAACAGTACAAACCAACACAACCATCACAAACAGCACAAACCAATACAACCATCACAAACAGCACAAACTAACACAATCATCACAAACCAACACAATCATCACAAACCAACACGATCATCACAAGAAGCCCAAACTGACAAAGCATCCCAAACGGCACAAACCAACACAACCATCACAAACAGCACAAACCAACACAATCATCACAAACCAACACAATCATCAGAAACAGCACAAACCAACATAGTCATCACAAATGGCACAAACCAACACAAACAGCACAAACCAACACAACCATCACAATCATCACAAACCAACACAATCATCACAAACCAACACAATCATCACAAACCAACACGATCATCACAATAAGCCCAAACTGACAAAGCATCACAAACGGCACAAACCAACACAACCATCACAAACACAAACCAACACAATCATCACAAACTAACACAATCATCACAGACCAACACAATCATCAGAAACAGCACAAACCAACATAGTCATCATAAACAGCACAAACCAACACAAACAGTACAAACCAACACAAACATCACAAACAGCACAAACCAACACAACCATCACAAACTGCACAAACCAACACAAACATCACAAACCAACACAATATTCCCAAACAATCAGAAACATCACAGACCAACAGAAACATCACCTCAAACAACACAATCATTGCAAACCAACACAACCATCGCAAACAGCACAAACCAACACAACCATCACAAACAGCACAAACTAACACAATCTTCACAAACGGCACAAACCAACACAACCATCACAAACAGCACAAACCAACACAACCATCACAAACAGCACAAACCAACACAACCATCACAAACAGCACAAACCAACACAACCATCACAAACAACACAAACCAACACAACCATCACAAACAACACAAACCAACACAACCACCACAAACAGCACAAACCAACACAACCATCACAAACAACACAAACCAACACAACCACCACAAACAACACAAACCAACACAACCATCACAAACAACACAAACCATCACAACCATCACAAACAACACAAACCAACACAACCATCACAAACAACACAAACCAACACAACCATCACAAACCAACACAACCATCACAAACAACACAAACCAACACAACCATCACAACCATCACAAACCAACACAACCATCACAAACAACACAAACCAACACAACCATCACAAACAACACAAACCAACACAACCATCACAAACAGCACAAACCAACACAACCATCACAAACCAACACAACCATCACAAACAACACAAACCAACACAACCATCACAAACAACACAAACCAACACAACCATCACAAACAGCACAAACCAACACAACCATCACAAACAGCACAAACCAACACAACCATCACAAACAGCACAAACCAACACAACCATCACAAACAGCACAAACCAACACAACCATCACAAACAGCACAAACCAACAGAAGCATTTTGATTGGTGAAAGGATAAAAGTGGAAGCACTGCGAGGTGATGACATCACTACAGGTGAGCTCGAATTAGCTGTCCAATGTGTTCCTGCACGGGGGAGCGTGTCCTGTTGTGTGTCTTTTTGCATCAAGGTATGTTTTTGTGTGTTGCAGGTTGTGTATTTTGACAGTGAAGAAGCTGCTGGTGATGAAAGAACTGGACAAGGAAATCATCTCTGTGGTCATTGCCGTCAAAATACACGTACTGTATAATCATACACTCCAGTTACTGCTGTTATTATTAGTAGTATTAGTATTTTTAAATAGCCACATTACTATCATATGTAATTATTACTTATTCAATTGTATAATTAATTATAATGTATACACATTGTGATATTACTGTGTTACTATGATTACTCTATAGACACATTACTATGATTGTTCTGTGTTCATTTATTATATAGACACATTATTATCATTTTATGATTATTATTTATTCATGATGGTTATTATTTCTTATAAAGACAAAGGATATGATTGTCATGTATTACTATTATTATTATAAAGACACTAGATCAGGGGTCGGCAACCCAAAATGTTAAAAGACCAAAAATACAAAAAGCTACAACAAATGAAAAGTCTTATATAAGTGTTATAATGAAGGCAACACATGATGTAAGTGTCTATATTAGCTATAATAGCCTACTTTCAAAGGCTGATGCAAATCATTGTTGACAGAAATGTTGTATTTTAATTTGTATTCTTTTTGCAACATTGGAAAACATTAGTAAAATGGAGTCTTCTCCTGGAAATTACTGGCTTAGAATGGCCAAAAGTAAATATGTGTGTGTCCAAGTTTAAGGAAATGGCAGGCTGTCTTCTTTTAATAGATTTATTACAATCTTTGCAAGCTGGGTAACGTTTGCTGTGGTCTGGAACAACATGGCACACAAACAACTATGAGAAATGCAGCCGATATTACACACAGATAATGTGTCATGAGACATGCGAATATGAAATAAATCAATACAATCAACAAAGCTCACCTTTGTGCATTCACGCACAGCATAAAACGTTTGGTGGACAAAATGAGACAAGGAAGGAGTGGCTTAGAACACGTCTTTCTGTGGCAGCATTGGAGAAAGTCGTACATGTAAACAAACTACGATGAGTTCAAGGATCGCTGAAATTAGCAGGACAAAACGCTGCTTGCCAAATACTCTCATCAGTGAAGCATGTTTAATATAAAAAGTGGGATTTCTAACAATTAGGGAGGTTTGTGTCATGTTTGTCCTCCTACAGAAAATATATTAAAACAAAACTTTTTTTTTTTTCTTCATCTTTTTCTATTTTCACACACCTCTGAAAGAGGTCCAGGGAGCCACTAGGGCGGCGCTTGCACTAGATGATATGATTATAATTTATTTATTACTATTATTATGATATAGACACATTATTTGATGTGTTATTACAATGTTTATGTTTTACAATCACAATTTATCAGTAAACTATTTTGTGGTTGCATGCGTGTGCGTGTGTGTGTGTGTTTTTGTATTTCTACCCTTCTTGAGACATCAACAAGGAAAAGTACCTTCCATATGAGGACCGGTGAACAAGTTAGGACATAAACCATGGTCCCAATACGGAAAACCATTGCATCTAATAGAGAATGTCTCATTTGCACCCCTGGTGGTGAAATCTATCTAAATTAGGGTGGTCCCAAAAAGGAGGGATTTTTCAAATTGACTCTGTTGCAAGTCTTGTGTATTCTTTGTAACTTGTTTGTGTGTGCTACGGCTATTGAGGTTTTTGTTTCCTGGTCTCAGTCTGGACCCCCACCCCGGGAGTCCAGCCTGAGACTGAATATTTTTTTACCCATCCCCCCCCCGCCCCTCCCACCAACCTGTTTTCCACCTTTTTAAGGGGCGCCGGAAGTTGGCTGACCCGGAAGTTGGCTGACCCGTCAGCGGTCCTGTTCTGTCCCCCTGTAATGTTTGTCTGCTCTTGAGTGGGACTGTGCTGAAAACTGTGTGTCATTTTTAAAAGTGCTCCCCCTCTGGTCAACATATGAAATAACAAGTGTGTGTAAAAAATTTGAAGTGCTCCCCCTCTGGCCAACATATGAAATAACAAGTGTGTGTAAGAAATTAAAATGCGCCCCCTTTGGCCAATATTAATTAAAAAAAATAAAAAAAATATGTTTATAGAGACATACTGTAATAACTTGAAGTAAATAATAAAGATTAAAAAAACAAATAATAATAATAATAAAAATTAATTAAAAGCTTACTGTGACAGTCGCTTGCTGTCGTGCGGGTTCCAGGGACCACCAAGGAAGGACATTCTGGCGAGCAGGTTTAGACTTCTTTTATTTTTCAATAACAAAGTCTCTTCGGGGTTGCTTTTCAGCCTTGCCGTTCGCTTGCTCGCTCTTCCGCTCCGGCTTTTCAGCTTTGTGCGTCATCTTCTTCCTTGGGCTCTTTTTCGCTCTCGCTCGGCATCCGCTTCTCGTTGGCTCTGTTTCCTCTCTCCGCCTCTCTCTCTCTCACGTCCACGGCTGCCGCCCTTTTACACAGTGCGACAGGATTGATGAATTGTGCCCAGCTGGGCGATCCACGCACCTGATAATATTTGTGGCGTCGATCCCAGGCGCGCTCCGCCTCGCCGCTTGCTCGCTGTCCACGCCTCCTTGCCGCCATCTTGCAGCGGGCTCCGGTGTGCCCTGCCTCGCTGTGGGACTGCCGGCTCCGCCTCTCCACACTTACCTTTTTTATATTTGCATACACTGTAAAAAAAAAATTCTGTAAAAAACGGTCATCTACTGGCAGCTATGGCTGCCAAACGAAAACCATAAAATTAAAGTAAAACATTGTAAACCAAATAATGATCAAAAACATTATATTTACAGAAATTTTCATGAAACGTTTTGCGGAAAAATGTCGTACTTTTACAGATTTTTACCAAATTATTAAGATCAACCACCTTTAATAAAGTGACGATGCAAATAGTTCTGGAGAAAATTACCTTTATTCTACAGAGTTTTTCCAAATTATTACGATCAAACACCTTTAATGAAGTGACAATGCTGGCAGTTCCACAGAAAAATACCATTATTTTACAGATTTTTTCTGAATCGTTAAGATCAACCACCTTTGATAAAGTGACGATGCAAACAGTTCTGCAGAAAAATACCTTTATTCTACAGCATGGGTGTCAAACTCTGGCCCGCGGGCCAAATTTGGCCCGCCGTGTAATTTCATTTGGCCCTTGAGGCGATATCAAATTAACACTAAAGCTGGCCCGCCGATCCTCCCGGGAGTTTTCCAAATGCCAGGCAGCCAACCAGCCCAACGAGTGCTGGCTACCCTCAGGTTACACTGAGGATAGCCGAATAAAAACTTTTAACACTGTTAGAAATATACGCCACACTGTGAATCCACACCAAACCAGAACCCTTTGCAGCACTAACTCTTCCGGGACGCTACAAGGTGTGTGTGTGTGGGGGGTTAGGTTTGGTGGTAGCGGGGGTGTATTTTGTAGCGTCCTGGAAGAGTTAGTGCTGCAAAGGATTCTGGGTATTTGTTCTGTTGTGTTTATGTTGTGTTACGGTGCGGATGTTCTCCCGAAATGTGTTTGTCATTCTTGTTTGGTGTGGATTCACAGTGTGGCATATATTTCTAACGGTGTTAAAGTTTTTTATACTGGCACCCTCAGTGTGACCTGTATCGCTGTTGATGAAATATGCGTTGCATTCGCTCGTGTGTGCGTACAGAAGCCGCACATATCTGAACGATGTTAGAATGGATGAAAAGCGGATGTGACGATAGCTCGTAGAGGACGTTAAAGGTTAATTTGTTCAACCTTGGCCCGGGGCTTTGTTCAGTTTTAAATTTTGGCCCACTCTGTATTTGAGTTTGACACCCCTGTGTTGGATTGTTAGTATGGACATAGACTTTTATGTAACATATTTAATGAAAGATAATTACTGTAATTTTACATGAATTTGAAAGTAATTTAAGAAAACAGAAAATGCTATGTATAATTAATTTGGTATTTTTCTGTAAAAAAAATATAGAAATATACATAGTTTGTCATTACTGGCATATTACTTAAAATAACAGGCGGATTGTTTATTTACAGATAATGTCTTCAATTCTATAGTTTTTTATACTATTTTAATAAAATAGAAAAATTACAGTAGAAATTTAGAGTAAATTAACCATAAAAATAGGATTTTTTTTTACAGTGTAGTACAAACCCCGTTTCCATATGAGTTGGGAAATTGTGTTAGATGTAAATATAAACGGAATACAATGATTTGCAAATCATTTTCAACCCATATTCAATTGAATGCACTACAAAGACAAGATATTTGATGTTCAATCTCATAACCTTTATTTTTTTTTGCAAATGATTAACTTAGAATTTCATGACTGCAACACATGCCAAAATAGTTGGGAAAGGGCATGTTCACCACTGTGCTACATGGCCTTTCCTTTTAACAACACTCAGTAAACGTTTGGGAACTGAGGAGACACATTTTTTAAGCTTCTCAGGTGGAATTCTTTCCCATTCTTGCTTGATGTACAGCTTAAGTTGTTCAACAGTCCGGGGGTCTCCGTTGTGGTATTTTAGGCTTCATAATGCGCCACACATTTTCAATGGGAGACAGGTCTGGACTACAGGCAGGCCAGTCTAGTACCCGCACTCTTTTACTATGAAGCTACGTTTATGTAACACGTGGCTTGGGATTGTCTTGCTGAAATAAGCAGGGGCGTCCATGGTAACGTTGCTTGGATGGCAACATATGTTGCTCCAAAACCTGTATGTACCTTCCAGCATTAATGGCGCCTTCACAGATGTGTAAGTTACCCATGTCTTGGGCACTAATACACCCCCAGACCATCACAGATACTGGCTTTTCAACTTTGCACCTATAACAATCCGGATGGTTTTTTTCCTCTTTGGTCCGGAGGACACGACGTCCACAGTTTCCAAAAACAATTTGAAATGTGGACTCGTCAGACCACAGAACACTTTTCCACTTTGTATCAGTCCATCTTAGATGAGCTCAGGCCCAGCGAAGCCGACGGCGTTTCTGGGTGCTGTTGATAAACGGTTTTCGCCTTGCATAGGAGAGTTTTAACTTGCACTTACAGATGTAGCGACCAACTGTAGTTACTGACAGTGGGTTTCTGAAGTGTTCCTGAGCCCATGTGGTGATGTCCTTTACACACTGATGTCGCTTGTTGATGCAGTACCGCCTGAGGGATCAAAGGTCACGGGCTTAGCTGCTTACGTGCAGTGATTTCTCCAGATTCTCTGAACCCTTTGATGATATTACGGACCGTAGATGGTGAAATCCCTAAATTCCTTGCAATAGCTGCTTGAGAAAGGTTTTTCTTAAACTGTTCAACAATTTGCTCACGCATTTGTTGACAAAGTGGTGACCCTCGCCCCATCCTTGTTTGTGAATGACTGAGCATTTCATGGAATCTACTTTTATACCCAATCATGGCACCCACCTGTTCCCAATTAGCCTGTTCACCTGTGGGATGTTCCAAATAAGTGTTTGATGAGCATTCCTCAACTTTATCAGTATTTATTGCCACCTTTCCCAACTTCTTTGTCACGTGTTGCTGGCATCAAATTCTAAAGTTAATGATTATTTGCAACAAAAAAAAAAGGTTTATCAGTTTGAACATCAAATATGTTGTCTTTGTAGCATATTCAACTGAATATGGGTTGAAAAGGATTTGCAAATCATTGTATTCCGTTTATATTTACATCTAACACAATTTCCCAACTCATATGGAAACGGGGTTTGTATTTATATATTATTAATGTTGTAAATACAAATATTTATATATCTAGAAAGGGTGGTCCTAAAGAGGTAGGCATTTTTCGGAGGTCTCAAGAAGGTAACAAATACAAGAATGTGTGCGTGTGTGTGTGTGTGTGTCTGTTTGTGTGTGTGTGTGTGTTTGCGCATGTATGCGTGTGTGTTTAGGGCTCAAAGCGCATTCTGAGGTCCCATGAGATCGTGTTGCCGCCCAGTGGATTTGTGGAGACAGATCTAGCTCTCACTTTTTCACTGCAGGTAGAAAGTCTACGTGATGATTTTTTTTGCGTGTGTGTGTGTGTGTGTGTGTGTGTGTGTGAGTGTGACAGCCGAAAATTAAAGGTGTCTTTCCTTGCGCTCAGTATCCACACTACCTGAAGCGGGAAGGCAACAAGCTGGAGATCCTCCTGCAGAGACGAAAGCGCTACAAGAACAGAACCATCCTGGGCTACAAGACGCTGGCGGCGGGCTCCATCGACATGGCGGAGGTACGACGCCCACCTTCGCGTCTGCGTCCTTTTGTTCACGCGCTTGTCGGCCTCCAGGTGATGCAGCATCCTACAGAAGGAGGACAGGTTCTTTCTCTGTGTGGCAACCAGAAGGACACGCTGGGCAAGGTGGCGGAGATCTGGATCTTCTCGCTGTCCAGTCAGCCCGTGGACCACGAAGACGCCGCGCAGGGAGGACAGAAGAACAAATGTTCTGGTAACTGGGTCGACGGTCTCCGTGGTAACGAGTTAACATGGCTGACGAGCATCTTGCGCTCCAGACAACTACTCAGAGGAAGAGGACGAGAGCTTCTCTTCGGATCCGGAGGCCAGCGACGACGCCGTGCAAGCTCAGGTCGGACATCCCGATCGGAGTTCGTCTTAGTCCGAAAACCTCACGCTTTGTATTTGTCTTCAGGACCTGGAGGACGACGACTACGACGCACGCAAGCCAAAGAAGCTGAGGAGGTCCATCGTCAGGACCACGTCCATCACCAGAGTGAGACGCACAGGCTTTTGTGTTCCTGTAGTGCAGGGGTGTCAAACTCATTTTAGATCGGGGGCCACATGGAGAAAAATCTACTCCCAAGTGGGCCGGACTGGTAAAATCACGGCATGATAACTTAAGAATAAAGACAACTTCAGATTGTTTTGTTTTTTTTAAAATAGAACAAGCACATTCTGAAAATGTACAAAACATAGTTTTTTTTTACACTTACCGTATTTTTCGCACTATAAGTCATAGTCTGGCCGGGGGTGCGACTTATACTCAGGAGCGACGTATGTGTGAAATTATTAACACATTAGCGTAAAATATCAAATAATATTATTTATCTCATTCAAGTAAGAGACTAGACGTATAAGATTTCATGGGATTTAGCGATTAGGAGTGTCAGATTGTTTGGTAAACGTATAGCATGTTCTATATGTTATAGTTATTTGAATGACTCTTACCATAATATGTTACGTTAAAGGCCTACTGAAAGCCACTACTACCGACCACGCAGTCTGATAGTTTATATATCAATGATGAAATCTTAACATTGCAACACATGCCAATACGGCCGGGTTAACTTATAAAGTGCAATTTTAAATTTCCTGCGAAACTTCCGGTTGAAAACGTCTAGGTATGATGACGTATGCGCGTGACGTCGATGGTTGAAACGGAAGTATTGGGACGCCATTGTATCCAATACAAAAAGCTCAGTTTTCATCGCAAAATTCCACAGTATTCTGGACATCTGTGTTGGTGAATCTTTTGCAATTTGTTTAATGAACAATGGAGACTGCAAAGAAGAAAGCTGTAGATGCGATCGGTGTATTAGCGTCTGGCTACAGCAACACAACCAGGAGGACTTTGACTTGGATAGCAGACGCGCTATCCGACGCTAGCCGCCGACCGCATCGATGATCGGGTGAAGTCCTTCGTCGCTCCGTCGATCGCTGGAACGCAGGTGAGCTTCGGTGTGGATGAGCAGATGAGGGTTGGCGTAGGTGGAGAGCTAATGTTTTTATCATAGCTCTGTCGAGGTCCGTAGCTAAGTTAGATTCAATGGCGTCGTTAGCAACAGCATTGTTAAGCTTCGCCAGACTGGAAAGTATTAACCGTGTAGTTACCGGTCCATGGTTTAGTAGTATTGTTGATTTTCTGTCTATCCTTCCAGTCAGGGGTTTATTTCTTTTGTTTCTATCTGCAGTTAAGCCCGAAGCTATCACGTTAGCTCCGTAGCTAAAGTGCTTCACCGATGTATTGTCGTGGGGATAAAAGTCACTGTGAAAGTCCATTTCGCGTTCTCGACTCTCATTTTCAAAGGATATTGTATCCCAGGTGGTTTAAAATACAAATCCGTGATCCACAATAGAAAAAGGAGAGAATGTGGAATCCAATGAGCCCTTGCACCTAAGTTACGGTCAGAGCGAAAAAAGATGCGTCCTGCACTGCACTCTAGTCCTTCACTCTCACGTTTTTCATCCACGAATCTTTCATCCTGGCTCAAATTAATGGGGTAATCGTCCCTTTCTCGGTCCGAATCGCTCTCGCTGCTGGTGTAAACAATGGGGAAATGTGAGGAGACTTTCAACTTGTGACGTCACGCTACTTCCGGTACAGGCAAGGCTTTTTTTTATCAGCGACCAAAAGTTGCGAGCTTTATCGTCGTTGTTCTATACTAAATCCTTTCAGAAAAAATATGGCGATATCACAAAATGATCAAGTATGACACATAGAATGGATCTGCTATCCCCGTTTAAATAAAAACATTTCATTTCAGTTGGCCTTTAACATACCAGGCACGTTCTCAGTTGGTTATTTATGCCTCATAAAACGTACACTTATTCAGCCTGTTGTTCACTATTCTTTATTTATTTTAAATTGCCTTTCAAATGTCTATTCTTGATGTTGGCTTTTATCAAATAAATTTCCCCCAAAAATGCGACTTATACTCCAGTGCGACTTATATATGTTTTTTTCCTTCTTTATTATGCGTTTTCGGCAGGTGCGACTTATACTCCGAAAAATACGGTCCATGTTGCGGTTAATAGTATTCTATCTTTATTTGTCGTTGTGGAGGTCTTGCACCTCCGGGTTCTTTGGACCACCAATCATCGACATGCCAGGCTCTTCCATGGGTACAACAGTGCTTTATTGGCAGGATTGTGCAAAAGTCTTTTTGTGCTTTTCAGCAATTGTCTTTAGTCTCAATCGAGCACACGAATGGTTTCTCTCGTTCGTGCTCGTGCTTCACCAACCGCCATCAACTCTCTCCTCTCATTCCCGACTGCTGCCTTTAACAGAGCGACAGGTGATCAGACAAACTCTCACAGCTGGGTCATCTACGCACCTGTCGCTGATCTCGAAGCCGGTCCTGGCACACCCCGCTTCGCTGCAGGTCCGCAGGCCACGCCCCCCGCCCCCAGTCGTTATTTATACTTTTTGAATAAAAGTGATAATGTTCATCAGTCAACTCATTGATGTTAATTTTCAATCCGTCTAGATAAAAAAATAATATCAGAATCAAATTACAGGATGTTATTTATGTAGTTTGATCATTTTCCTCGACTGGTGCACTAACATCATGTGTTTTTTTGTTGTTGTTTTTTTTAAATATGTAGCATAATCTACAAAGATACAAAGAATTGCTATTGCAGCATCTAGTGGACACATTTGGAACAGCAGTTTCTTTCATTCAAAAATTTCGGCTCATTTTCATACGTGGCAAACTCATCCCGCAAGCCGGATAAAACCTGTTCAAGCCCGCTGGTCGTACGTTTGACACCCCTGCTGTAGTATGTAGAAATAGCGCTGGTGAAATGGCTAATGTATTTTATGGCCTTTTTTGCTTTAATGTTTACCTCTTGTTTTCATGTGTTTTAACTAGAGATGTCCGATAATATCGGAATGCCGATATTATCGGCCGATAAATGCTTTAAAATGTACTATCGGAAATGACCGGTATCGGTTTCAAAAAGTAACATTTATGACTTTTTAAAACGCCGCTGTATGGAGTGGTACGCTGACATAGGTCCAATAAACCTTAAAGGCACTGCCTTTGCATGCCGGCCCAATCACATCAATGCATACTTGGTCAACAGCCATACAGGTCACACTGAGGGTGGCCGTATAAACAACTTTAACACTGTTACAAATATGCGCCACACTGTGAACCCACACCAAACAAGAATGACAAACACATTTCGAGAGAACATCCGCACCATAACACAACATAATCACAACAGAACAAATACCCAGAACCCCTTGCAGCACTAACTCTTCCGGGACGCTACAATATACCCCCCTGCTAACCCCCACCTCAACCCCGCCCCCCCAACCCCGCCCACCTCAACCTCCTCATGCTCTCTCAGGGAGAGCATATCCCAAATTCCAAGCTGCTGTTTTGAGGCATGTTAAAAAAAATAATGCACTTTGTGACTTCAATAATAAAAAATATGGCAGTGCCATGTTGGCACTTTTTTCCATAACTTGAGTTGATTTATTTTGGAAAACCTTGTTACATTGTTTAATGCATCCAGCGGGGCATCACAACAAAATTAGGCATAATAATGTGTAAATTCCACGACTGTATATATCGGTATCGGTTGATATCGGAATCGGTAATTAAGAGTTGGACAATATTGGAATATCGGATATCGGCAAAAAAGCCATTATCGGACATCTCTAGTTGTAACTTATTTTTTGTAGATTTTTTAAAACTGCACTGTAACCACATGATTTCCCCACTGAGGGATGAATAAAGTCTGTTCTATCTTATTAAAGCTAACTGAGCTAACGCTAAAGATGAGGGACAGAGCAGACAAAAGCTAAAACTACTGTATTTTTAGAACTATAAGGCGCCCTTAAAATCCTCTCATTTTCTCAAAAATCGACAGTTCACTTTATACGCGCTGCGCCTTATGTATGTATTAAATCTGGTCGTGCTTATTTTGGTGGTGATACAAGGTGTAATGATAAGTGGTACGTGTGGACTGCAGGTTGACGCCTGTTCATTAAATGACACTAGCAAGTACCGGTAAGCAAGCAAGACCAAAACGTTGATGTTTTATTGAGAATATAGAACATTACTCATTACAGCCACGTAAACAAGACAGAAAACGGCTTGAAGATGCTCTGTAAAACATAATCTATGCAATGTTTTTGACCAAAGAACCACCATTACATGTTACGTAGATCACAAGGAAGTGTTTTAAATGTAGAAAAAAAAATCATAATACGACCCCTTTTATCCTTTTGTATGAAAATAGACCCGAATAGACCTGTTCATCGACAGTGCGTGTCAGGTTCAAACACTGATGACATCTATTAAACAAGACAAGAAGCAAAGAATTAATCAGAGACAGAATAAAATTTGGCTAAATTGAGGAGAGACGTCTGGACTGTACTCTTTGCACAGTCTCACCACGCTCTGACAAAAGATTGTACGCCTCTTCTTTTATTTGGACTTTCCCTGATTACATGGGAACGGCTGTTTCTAAGGGGCGGGGGTCGTAAACAGCCATCGCGTTTGATTAAAAACAGTTCAAAGAAAAGGTCGTAAAACAGTTCAAAGAAGAGGTCCCTGGAGGGGAGTCAGGTCCTGCTTCCTCTTTGCTTTGTAGATCTCGGGT
Organism: Nerophis lumbriciformis; assembly: GCF_033978685.3. Classification (NCBI taxonomy): domain Eukaryota; kingdom Metazoa; phylum Chordata; class Actinopteri; order Syngnathiformes; family Syngnathidae; genus Nerophis; species Nerophis lumbriciformis. The sequence continues at coordinate 44,588,336 of NC_084555.2, forward strand.
CAGACAATATCTTTCTGTTGATTACAATACATCAAAGAAACAGAACACCTTCATGTTGCTTCCCATTCTACAAAGTGGAGTTTTACAAGCCTTCTTCTTGGTAGGATGAAAGACAGCTTTTGTCTTCTCGCCGGGAACTCATGGCAACACAAAGTTTTGTGATAACTTAGATACAATTATTCTGACAGTGCGTCTTAAAATCCGATGCGCCTTATGGTCCGAAAAATACGCTGCGCCTAACACTCAAGCTAATGATGATGCAAAAGTAAACACAAGTTTGAAACTAAGGCTGAAAATAAATCTACAGGCGCTACAGATGAAGGATAATGTGAACACGAAATTGACGCGAAAGCTAATGCTTAGGATAACGTTGCGTCGGACCAGTTCTTCCCCTAAGGGAATCTAAGTTACTGGTCAATCCCAAATTCTTTCGATGACATACATGCTGAGTAAGAAGGACCATCAAGACAGAATTGGAATATTTTCAAGTTTATACCAAAGCTTTGGGAGATCAGCTTAACCAATACTGCTCTAGTTGATCTGGCATTCCAAGGGGAAAAACCAACTTCTTCTCACACAAAGACAACCCCCATCAACCCCTCGCAACACTGATAAGAAACCAATGGGGGAGGTTTTCACATTCCAAGGTTGAGACATAAAACAGACAATCTGAAGACAAAGAGAGACTGGTAGGATAAACAAAGGAAAAGTACTATCTACTCTAAACATGTCTATGTAAAAAGAAAGAACTCTTAAACATATCTGCATCCTCCACAATAACGATAGGGTCAGAAGTACACAAACGCTGAAAAGAAGATAAAGATAAGAGGAAAAGGAACATAAAACTAACACGAAAGATAATGTTAATGCATAAGATAAAAGTGAACTTAAAATTAAAGATGCAGCGGGAATCTAAGCTAAAGCTAATGCAAGACAAAGACGAATAAGGGTGGAGATCTCGAACTTGAAGATGGAGCTAAAACCAAAGCTGAAATATAAGATTACACTGAAGCTAAATCCACAAATGAGGATACATCTAAACAATTAAGCCTGTAGCATAAAGTTAAGCTAAAGCTACAGCTAAAGATGAACATGCGTTTGAAGCTAAAGCTAACAATATAGCTAAAAGTTAAGTTAATGCTAATGTTAAAGTTAAATGTTATTAAAACAATGCGGACACTTGGTTGTTGTGAAGCTTTGAAAAAAAGCAATAAAAATAAACTCTTTAAAGCGCCATCTTGCCTGATTTTTACATGAGATAAATCAGTAGAATGTTTGTTTTCTTTCAAACAAAATCTGACTTGATTGTTTGGTCTTTCAGCAGCAGAACTTCAAGCAAAGGGTGGTCGCTCTTCTCAAGAGGTTCCGAGTGTCTGACGAGGTGAGCGACACCGATCATCCATCCATCCATTTTCTACCGCTTGTCCCTTATGGCCTACACCAGTTGCACATGGGCTGAAGGCGGGGGAGACGCCCATCATGTCACCCACCAATCACAATTTAAACACCTGCAATTTGTTTTCTTGTATTTCTACCCTTCTTGAGACATCAAGAAGGAAAAGTACCTTCCATATGAGGAGGTGTGAACAAGTTAGGACATAAATCATGGTCCCAATACGGAAAACCATTGCATCTAATAGAGAATGTATCATTTGCACCCCCTGGTGGTGAAATCTATCCAAATTAGGGTGGTCCCAAAAAGGAGGGATTTTTCAAATTGACTGTGTGTCGGTTTTAAAAGTGCCCCCCCCCCTCTGGCAACATATGAAATAACAAGCGTGTGTAAGAAATTGAAATGCGCACCTTTTGGCCAAGATTTCCCCAAAAATTAAATAGATATGTATATAGAGACATACTGTAATAACTTGAAGTAAATAATGAAGATTAAAAACCAATTACAAACAAAAAAAAACAAAAACAAGATCACTAAAAGCAGTCTTTTTCTCACAATGTGTCGTCTTTTTTCTTATAAAATTGGGAACAATTTCTCATATCCTTTCTGTTTCTGTAATATTGCAATATTTTCTCATAAAATTATTACTTTTTTTATGTAAAATTATTACTTTGTAATGCAAAATGGTGACATTTGTCGTATAAAACTCTGACTTTTCTCACAATGTTGCCAATTTTTTTGTTGTTCCTGTAAAATAGTGACATTCTTTGAGTAAAATTATGACTTTTGTCATAATTTTGCCCAATAAAAATTCCGATTATTATTATAATATTGCCAACATTTTTAAGGTTTTCCTATAAAATTGTGACTTTTGTCAAGTAAAATTCCGAATCTTTTCATAAAATTGCCAAAATTGTAAGCGTTTTTTTTGTAAAATTGCGATTGTCATTGAGTAAAGTTCCAACTTTTATCAGAATATTGCACAAATGTTCAGTTTTTCTTGTAAAGTTTTGACTTGCGTTGAGTAAAATTACAACTTTTATTATAATACTGCCCAAATTCTAAGTTTGGTCCACTTGGTCCAACTCCTCCCGGGGGATCCCGAGGCGTTCCCAGGCCAGCCGGGAGACATAGTCTTCCCAGCGTGTCCTGGGTCTTCCCCGTGGCCTCCTACCGGTCGGACGTGCCCTAAACACCTTCCTAGGGAGACGTTCGGGTGGCATCCTGACCAGATGCCCGAACCACCTCATCTGGCTCCTCTCCATGTGGAGCAGAAATAACAATTGTGTGTAAGAAATTGAAATGCGCACCCTTTGGCCAAAATTTCTCAAACGAATTAAATAGATATGTATATAGAGACATACTGTAATAACTTGAAGTACATAATGAAGATTAAAAACCAATTACAAAAAAAAGACTAAAAGCAGTCTTTTTCTCACAATGTGTTGACTTTTTTCTGATAAAATTTGGAACAATTTCTCATATTCTTTGTGTTTCTGTAATATTGCAATATTTTCTCATAAAATTATAACTTTTTTTAATGTAAAATTATAACTTTTTAATGCAAAATGGTGACATTTGTCGTATAAAATTCGGACTTGTATCACAATGTTGCCAATTTTTTTGTTGTTCTTGTAAAATAGTGAAATTTTTTGAGTAAAATTAAGACTTTTGTCATAATTTTGCCCAATAAAAATTCAGATTATTATTATAATATTGCCAAAATTTTTAAGGTTTTCTTATAAAATTGTGACTTTTGTCGAGTAAAATTCCGACTCTTTTCATAAAATTGCCAAAATTTTAAGCGTTTTTTTGTAAAATTGCGATTGTCATTGAGTAAAGTTCCAACTTTTATCATAACATTGCACAAATGTTCAGTTTTTCTTGTCAAGTTTTGACTTGCGTTGAGTAAAATGACAACTTTTATTATAATACTGCCCAAATTCTAAGTTTTTCTTGTGAAATTGTGACCTTCCATCCATCCATCCATCTTCTTCCGCTTATCCGAGGTCGGGTCGCGGGGGCAGCAGCCTAAGCAGGGAAGCCCTGACTTTTTTGTTGTTCTTGTAAAATAGTGACATTTTTTGAGTAAAATTATGACTTTTGTCATAATTTTGCCAAATAAAAATTCCGACTATTATTATAATATTGCCAACATTTTTAAGGTTTTCCTATAAAATTTTGACTTTTGTCGAGTAAAATTCAGACTCTTTTCATAAAATTGCCAAAATTTTAAGCGTTTTTTTGTAAAATTGCGACTGTTATTGAGTAAAGCTCCAACTTTTATCATAATATTGCAGAAATGTTCAGTTTTTCCTGTAAAGTTTTGATTTGCGTTGAGTAAAATTACAATTTTCGAGTAAAATTACAATTTTCATTATAATACTGCCCAAATTCTAAGTTTTTCTTGTGAAATTGTGACCTTCCATCCATCCATCCATCTTCCGCTTATCCGAGGTCGGGTCGCGGGGGCAGCAGCCTAAGCAGTGAAGCCCTGACTTTTTTGTTGTTCTTGTAAAATAGTGACATTTTTTGAGTAAAATGATGACTTTTGTCATAATTTTGCCAAATAAAAATTCCGATTATTATTATAATATTGCCAACATTTTTAAGGTTTTCGTATAAAATTGTGACTTTTGTCGAGTAAAATTCCGACTCTTTTCATAAAATTGCCAAAACTTTAAGCGTTTTTTTGTAAAATTTGCGACTGTTATTTTGTAAAATTTGCGACTGTAATTGTGTAAAATGACCACTTTTATTATAACACTGCCCAAATTCTAAGTTTTTCTTGTGAAATTGTGACCTTTTTCTTGAAAAAAATTCCAACTCATTTTTCACAACAAGCTTTTTTATATTTGCATAGTATGTATATATTATTACTGTTGTAAATACAAATCTTTACATATCTAGAAAGGGTGGTCCTAAAGAGGTAGGCATTTTTGGGAGGTCTCAAGAAGGTAACAAATACAAGAATGTGTGTGTGTATGAAGGTTCTGGACTCTGAGCAGGATCTGGCTGAGGCTCCTCCCGAGGCGGAGGAAGAGGATCTGGACAGTGTGGAGTTTGAGAACCCCAGCGAGAGCGAACCAGAACTGGACGACGACGACAGCGTCCTGAGCACACCAAAACCCAAACTCAAGTCAGTTCCTGGACATCAAATCAACACACACAAAGATCTCCTCAAGAACTGAGTGTGCTTGTCTAAAAAAATGTCAACAACAAAATGTCATGCAACTTCATTTTACACACTATGGCATTTTAAGTCTTTTTTATATATATATATATATATATATATATATATATATATATATATATATATATATATATATATATATATATATATATATATATATATATATATATATATATTTCTTTTTGTATATTATACACATATAATATACCACAATAATATCATACCGTGGCCTTGTAGCTGCGATAATTTCGTACAGTGAGATTTTGATACTGTTACATCCCCAGTTAAAAAACAACGTTATATTTGCTTATAGTGTTTCTGTGCCAGAACATAGTCTGCGCCGTCATGTCAAAATTGGATCTCGAAATGATCATTCACGCGTTCATTTCGTCTCGTATTGACTATTGCAATTCTCTTGTCACTTTTTTTGACAAGTCAACGCTAAAGAGACTTTAAACTGTGCAAAATGCAGCTGCCAGACTTTTGACCGGTGCACCCAGAACAGCCCATATCATTTTATCCAGTCTTCATTGGCTTCCAGTTAAATTCTGCATGTAGCGGGGGGTGTATATTGTAGCGTCCCGGAAGAGTTAGTGCTGCAAGGGATTCTGGGTATTTGTTCTGTTGTGCTTATGTTGTGTTTATGTTGTGTTACGGCGCAGATGTTCTCCCGAAATGTGTTTGTCATTCTTGTTTGGTGTGGGTTCACAGTGTGGCGCATATTTGTAACAGTGTTAAAGTTGTTTATACGGACCACCCTCAGTGTGACCTGTATGGCTGTTGATCAAGTGTGAATTGCATTCATTTCTGTGTGTGTAAAGCCGCATATTTGATGTGAGTGCTCAAATGGAGGAAACGCGGACGTGACGACAGGTTGTAGAGGACGCTAAAGGCAGTGCCTTTAAGGCACGCCCCCAATACTGTTGTCCGGGTGGAAATCGGGAGAAATTCAGGAGAATGGTTGCCCCGGGAGATTTTCGTGGGGGGCACTGAAATTCGGGAGTCTCCCAGGAAAATAGGGAGGGTTGGCAAGTATGCTTGTTATGCCCCTACTCTTCAGGGCACAGCTTCCGGTCTTCAGGCCAGGGTCTTCTAAAGATCCCAAAAACTTGTTTTTAAAACCCGTGGAGACCTGGCTTTCCAGGCTATAGCTCCCAGACTCTGGAACAACTTAATTTAATTGTGTTGAAACTTTTAAGAAACATTTGAAAACTTCTCTTTTTAGTAAAGCTTTTAGTTAATGCACCTTTTAACTATACATTTTAATCCACTTTGTATCCTTTTTGTGATGTTGCCCCTGTTGTTTTAATTGAATTGTTGTTTTTAGAGATGTCCGATAATATCAGGCTGCCGATAAATGCTTTAAAATGTAATATCGGAAATGATCGGTATCGGTTTCAAAAAGTAAAATGTATGACTTTTTCAAACGCCGCTGTGTACACGGACGTAGGGAGAAGTACAGAGCGCCAATAAACCTTAAAGGCACTGCCTTTGCGTGCCGGCCCAGTCACATAATATCTACGGCTTTTCACACACACAAGTGAATGCAAGCATACTTGGTCAACAGCCATACAGGTCACACTGAGGGTGCTTGTATAAACAACTTTAACACTGTTACAAATATGCGCCACACTGTGAACCCACACCAAACAAGAATGCCAAACACATTTCGGGAGAACATCCGCACCGTAACACAACAGAACAAATACCCAGAACCCCTTGCAGCACTAACTCTTCCGGGACGCTACAATATACACCCTCCACCTCAACCTCCTCATGCTCTCTCAAGTGAGCATCTCACAAATTCCAAGCTGTTGTTTTGAGGCATGTTAAAAAAAAATAATGCACTTTGTGACTTCAATAATAAATATGGCAGTGCCATGTGGGCATTTTCTTTCCATAACTTGAGTTGATTTATTTTGGAAAACCTTGTTACATTGTTTAATGCATCCAGCGGGGCATCACAACAAAATTAGGCATAATAATGTGTTAATTCCACGACTGTATATATCGGTATCGGTTGATATCGGAATCTGTAATTAAGAGTTGGACAATATCAGATATCGGCAAAAAAGCCATTATCGAACATCTCTAGTTGTTTTACTTCACCTATGTTTTGTACAGAGCTTTGTGATTTTATCTGTGAAAAGTGCTTTATAAATAAAATGCACTTACTTCCATTGCAGGCCATATTTCGAAGGTTTGTCGCTGTCGAGCTCGCAGACGGAGATCGGGAGCGTCCACAGCAGCCAACTTGAGCATGCCAGTGTGGTGAGACGTCCATTTGGACCCTCGTGGAGATTTCATGTCCATCATAACTTCTCTTTACTTGTGTCTGCCTGCAGATTGACAACGATGCCAGCAAACGTGGCCATGAGGACGACAACGTGTCTGACCGTGTCTCATATGTGAGTCATGAGATTCTCTCACGTCTGAGGTTGGTAGAGCGGCTGTGCCAGCAACTTGAGGGTTCCTGGTTCAGCTTCTGCCATCCTAGTCAATCATCATCAATCAATCAATAAAAGTGCATTTATATAGCCCTTAATCACGAGTGTCAAAGCACTTTGAGTACCTTGAAGGTTGAAAAGCATTGTACAAATCATTCATGAGAATCTTATATGATCATGTCTAATCAGTGTTGGGACTAACGCGTTACAAAGTAACGCGTTACTGTAACGCCGTTAGTTTCGGCGGTAACTAGTAATCTAACGCGTTATTTTTTATATTCAGTAACTCAGTTACCGTTACTACATGATGCGTTACTGCGTTATTTTACGTTACTTTTTATGTAGTATAGAGTGTGTTTTATCGGAGCGCTGCTGTGTCATCGTTCTGATTCTTCTTGTGTCACAAGCCGGAGAAGAGAGAGAGACATGCGCTCTGTGTGTGCGTGTGAGTGTGGGGAGGGAGGAGAGGGAGGGAAGGGAGGGGGGGCGTGTCTGATCATGGCGGAGCCAGAAGTCGAGTTTGCTAACATGGAGATATTTTCACTACTTTTCTTTTGTCGAGCACAAAGAAAAGAACATTTTAGTTAAATGTAAATTGTGCTTTGGATCAAAGATGCCATCTACTGCCCAAAACAGCAATTCAAATCTGCTGAAACAAGCTACATAAGCAACATGCTTCGACGAAGCTAGTTAAGAGAGATAGAGACTCTGATGCCACTTCACCTCCACCACTTATGGATTAAGTCTGCCTCTGCTCATCATTCACCGCTGAAGGTACACACACTCTGTCAATCAATGTTCCCTCTAATTGTTCATGTGTGTGAGCAAACGCAAAAACTCCCTGAGCATTCAGTGGAGTCCATTTGAGCAACTTCAGACGTGCACACTGTGGCTACACCAGCAGCACACCTGTCCCAAACCTCACTAAATAACAAGTTCAATCTCCATCCATCCATCCATTTCTACCGCTTGTCCCTTTCGGGGTCGCTGGAGCCTATCTCAGCTGCATTCGGGCGGAAGGCAGGGTACACCCTGGACAAGTCCCCACCTCATCACAGGGCCAACACAGATAGACAGACAACATTCTCTTATTATTATTATAATCAAATGACAGCAGTCATTTCCATTTCTAATATAAGTGTTTAGGCCCACTTACAATGACAATAGCAACAAATATTGTTTTTCATGAACTGCGTACTTGTATTGTTTGTCTGGGTGGAGGTCCTGCTTTGGAAATAATTAGTACCCCTTTCAGTCATTGCATTTAGTTCCCATTAAAACATTCACATGTTGCACAATGAGATGTAAGCAGGGGATCATGTGTACATTCCTGCAACTTCCTGTTTGTAAAAAATATATTTTTTAATTAGTATTTATTTAATATACTAACAGCATTTAATGATTAATATTTATAAATTAAGATTCCTAATAAATGACACTAGAATAAGCACACATTTGATTGGTAAATCATAGTGTAACGACCTGGAATTACACTTTATGTGTGGTGTTGGAGTTGTCCGACTTTTTGTGTGGCTGTAAACGCATCACTGGCTAAGTGCCATATGTGCAAGTGTTGGCGCATGTGAGAAAGAGCGAGTGGCTGCTGTTGATATAACAAAGTTGCTTTTGGTCTGGTTTGTACTGCAGAAAATGACCACTTTTGCTAGATATAATTTTTTTTACTAATGTTTTGGTGATGTGTTTATGGCCGACAATAAAGATTTTTGCTCAGTAAAGTGATGGATGGAATTCATGTCCTCAAAGCGTCTCGACAGACGTTACAATATTTGAACAATGATGACGAAAACGGTTTTCTCTGTCGTGTCCATGTCGTGTTGAAAATTGTTATGCGCTTATTTTTTTATTTGATTTTGTGCATGGCATAGATTTGCCGTGCGCAGAGGACGCTTGAGCAGTGCGCAATTGCACAGGCGCGCTCCTGAGAGGGAACGTTGCTGTCAATTCTCTTATATACTCTTTCATTCTAGACTTCTCGAGTGTTTGATTATCACATCACTCTAAATGTATAGACTATAAAGTTCACAAACATAAAGAGGGATCCTAGTGGGCCAGGCCAATCTTTCCTTATCTCTAAACTAAAACTGGGGAAATGTGTAGAGTGTTCTGGGCTTCAGACATGATTTTGTATCAGAATTACTTGAGGAAGAAAATGCCTGGTTAGGCTTTGTGTATGTAGTGTGTGCCTTTCTTGGTTTACATCTATGCTGTTATTATGCTGTTTGTTACTTATGTACGTTATGTTGCAGCTATTTAAAATAGTTTTGTCAATTTGTTCTGGCCAGAAACAAATTGGCCTTTGTAACATATCTTTGTCTTTGTGTGTTGTATGTAGAGCACATGGCTTAGCAGAGTTCAGTGATGCAAATGCATGTCAAGTTGATCAACAGATTGTATTATTCTCCAGTGCAATAACAGTACTGAAATGAAGGCTAAAAGGGCATTAATGGGAGCTTTAAAAAAAAAAAAAAGAAGAAAAAAAGAAGTAACTAAATAGTTACTTTTCACAGTAACGCATTACTTTTTGGTGTAAGTAACTGAGTTAGTAACTGAGTTACTTTTGAAATGAAGTAACTAGTAACTGTAACTAGTTACTGCTTTTCAGTAACTAACCCAACACTGTGTCTAATACATGAGTCATGACAATCTCTCATATGCGATATTGTTTAATACGTCAGTCATGAGAATCTATCATATATGATCATGTCTAATACATGAGTCATGAGAATCTGTGTGTGATAATGTCTCGTTTTTGAGTCATCAGAATCTTGCATATGTGAGTCATGAGAATCTCTCACTCACTCATGTCTCACACATGAGCCATGAGAATCTCTCATATCCGATCTTGTCTCATTCATGAGTCATGAGAGTCTCACACATGTGATATTATCTCAAATGCGAGTCATAAGACTCTCATATCCGATCATGTCTCATTCATGAGTCATGAGAATCTCGCATATGTGATATTGTCTCATATGTGAATCATGAGACTCTCATATCTGATCATGTCTCATATGGGGAGCTGTGAAAAGTTCTCAAATGTAATCATGCCATGAGAATCTTGCGTATGCAATATCGTCTCATATGTGAGTCATGAGAATCATACCTGATCAATACTTTTCTTTTTTTTTTTCCATTTATTTATTTATTTCAGGCAATGACATAAAAAAGAAATAATAATACAAAAAGTACAAAGTTGACAACACATAATAATATAAATTAATAGAGTGCAAAAGGTAATGTATAGTATGTAATGCACGATTGTCCAGTTTTGCCTGAAATCATGAGAATATTTACGTGAGTCATGAGAATCTATGTGATAATTTTACAGTTGTGAGTCATAAGAATCTCGCATATTTGATATTGTCTCATACGTGAGACAATGATAATCCACATGAAAATCCATGATAATCTCTTGTTCAGTTTGCGATCATGTTTCGTACGGGAGTCATAAGAATCGCTCATATCTGATCACATCTCATATATGATACACCTAGGAGCATCCCGAGGCCGTAACGCCGACCACGGAGCTGGAGATGGACAACATGGACACATTCCAGGACAGACTGCCCCCTAGTGGCAGGATGACCAAGACAGAGTCGCTCATCCTTTCATCCAACAGGTGCACAACGTGTGACATCAAATATATGTTACCGAGTAGGGGTTTTGAGTAAATGATCGATTGGTAGATGCACCACGATTCGGACATAGACTATTCCGAATCGATGGAGAAACGTCCAAATATGGATCATTTAAGTAGAAACGCAGATCTAGCGAGGACCCACACGGAGCAAGGTGAAGCCATGCCATGCTGAGCTAGTTTGAATGTGAAGTAGTGAAACAACAAAAGAATATGTGTTTTTTTTACAGACGTCTAACTATAGAAATGGATGAGAAATGAGCAAATAGGTGAATAATAAATCAGGAGAGAGAATAAAATCCACACATTGCGACAAGACATAGATGTGATCGAGTAGGATACGTCGCTTAGCAGGCTGCTATGTTGCACACTTCAAATACCGTTTAAAAATACTACAATATGGGCTATTTAACTAGCACAGGGGTCGGCAACCCGAAATGTTGAAAGAGCCAGATTGGACCAAAAATACAAAAAACAAATCTGCCTTGAGCCGCAAAAAATGTAAAAGCCGTATATAGGATAGGATAGGATAGGACTTTATTGTCATTGCACAAGTACAACGAAACTTTGTTTTCAGCACAAACCTGTTCAAGATTTGACAAACAAACAGTGTACAGGGTTACAGAACAGGAACGCCGATGGGTCGCCACAAGGCGCCCTGAAAAAGATAAGAACAAGGTAAAACGCAGGGGAAGAAGATGAGTAAAAAAATACAATCTAGACTGGGCTCCTTAGGGGGCCTAGTCTGGAGTGGGAAAAAACCTTCATGCAATGCACACATAATAAACACGTTACATTTAATCACGACAACTCGCAACAGAGGGGCGGGGAGTTGGGGCCCTGGAGGTCGACTGCTGCTATAAAGCGCTGCTAGCCATCCATCACCCCGAGGGGAAACAAGCGGTGGTGAAGGCGTGGGGTGGGGGAGGGGAGGTGTGTGTGTATGTGCCCATTGTCTTGGGTGTGATGATGTAATGTTCATAGACTGAGGCCGATCTGCATGCAAGCAAAAGTTCGACTCCAGGTGTCGTTGAGGAGGGAGGGAGGTCAAAAGCGTCCATCATTGAGGTGTCCTCGGGGGTGTTTTCAGAACAGCCTGTTCCTGTTGTTCACAGCGTCAAGGCCATTCGAGGGAGTCAAATCGTTGATTAGGATGTTTGTTTTCCGCGAGCAGACAATACAATGACTTGTCTGTTCTATTCGTCCATGCTGGCTCCTCTCATATTATATAAGTGTTGAAGGCAACACATGTCTATATTAGCTATGTTAGCCTACTCTCAAAATGACTAGAGATGTGGCCGATATTATCGGCCGATAAATGCGTTAAAATGTAATATCGGAAATTATCGGTATCGTTTTTTTAATTATCGGTATCGTTTTCTTTGTTGTTGTTGTTGTTGTTTTTTTGTTTTTTATTAAATCAAAATAAAAAACACAAAATACACTTACAATTAGTGCACCAACCCAAAAAACCTCCCTCCCCCATTCACACTCATTCACACAAAAGGGTTGTTTCTTTCTGTTATTAATATTGTGGTTCCTACATTATATATCAATACAGTCTGCAAGGGATACAGTCCGTAACCACACATGATTGTGCGTGCTGCTGGTCCATTAATAGTACTAACCTTTAACAGTTAATTTGACTCATTTTCATTAATTACTAGTTTCTTTGTAACTGTTTTTATATTGTTTTACTTTCTTTTTTATTCAAAAAAATGTTTTTAATTTATTTATCTTATTTTATTTTATTAATTAAAAAAAAAAAAGGACCTTATCTTCACCATACCTGGTTGTCCAAATTAGGCATAATAATGAGTTAATTCCACGACTGTATATATCGGTTGATATCGGTATCGGTTGATATCGGTATCGGTAATTAAAGAGCTGGACAATATCGGAATATCGGATATTGGCAAAAAGCCATTATCGGACATTCCTAAAAATGACTATGTGTCGCAGGCTGAAGCAAATATTCCTTGACAGAAATGTTGAAATGTAATATTTATTCTACACATTTTTACAACATTAGAAACCATTAGTAAAGCACAGGCTACTCAAAAGGTAAGAAAACTCCTGGAAATTACTGGCTTCTAATGGCCAAAGGTATAGATGTGTGTGTCCAAGTTAAGGCCGTCTTCTTTTAATAAATTTATTACAATCTTTGGCAAGCTAGGTAATGTTTGCTGTGGTCTGGAACAACAAACAACTATCTGATATGTGTCATGAGACATGCAAAACTAAATTATATACAAAGAGGATAATAGTAAAGGATATTAAATGAGCTCAAATATAGCTACAAATGAGGCATAATGATGCAATATGTACATACAGCTAGCCTGAATAGCATGTTAGCGTTGATTAGCACTCCAACAAGTCAATAACATCAACAAAGCTCCTCTTTGTGCATTCACGCACAGCATAAAACTTTTGGTGGACAAAATGAGACAAAGACAGAGTGGAAGATTTTACATGTAAACAAGCGTCGCAGTCCACGCTAGGGTGAGTTCAAGAACCGCCGAAATTAGTAGGACAAAACGATGTTCACCAAATACTCATATTAAATATATTAAACAGTGGGCTTTCTGACAATTGGGAATGTTTGTGTCATGTTTGTCCTCAAACAAATAACATACTAAAACCAAAAATGTTTCCATTTTTGATCCTTTTTTGAAAAATGCTCCAGGGAGCCACTAGGGCGGTACTAAAGAGCCACGGGTTGCCGACCTCCCGGTCTAGCATGTCCCAGTAGTTTTGTCCATACAGTTGACCGGTGGATATGTTTTCTTGTAGCCAGGAGCCTAAAATAGCGGGAAGGCGAGGTCGCAGCACATCGCTGAAGGAGCGTCAGCCCAGCAGACCGCAAAACGAGCGAGCTAACAGTCTGGACAACGAACGTGCTATGGACACTCGCAGCCACCTGCAAGTACGTGGACGCGTCTTCGCGTTTTTTTCTTCCCCGGTTTGCCGGTCCATTTCTAACCGGAATTCCATCAGCGCAGATCCCGAGAAAGACCGTGTATGATCAGCTGAACCACATCCTGGTATCTGACGACCAGCTTCCTGACAGCATCATCCTCATCAACACGTCCGACTGGCAGGGCCAGGTCAGCACCGAAAGTTTTTTGTCCGCCGTCTCTGCTGTCAAGCAGCCATGTTGTCGTCCTCTTGTCCATCACAGTACCTTTCAGACGTGCTCCAGAACCACCGCCTGCCGGTGGTCTGCACTTTCAGCACGGCAGACATCCAAGCTGCTTTCAACACCATCGTGTCCCGCATACAACGATTGTAAGCGTCTTCGTCTGATGTCTTAATTACCTTTTAAAATATTTTGTTGATATATTGATTTCTTAACTCTTTACTACTGTATTTTAATATATTGGAGGGATTTATTAACCTACTCAGTGGCCTAGTGCAGGGGTCGGCAACTTTTACCCGTCAAAGAGCCATTTTGACCAGTTTCACAAATTATAGAAAACAATGGGAGCCACAAAAAAATTTTGAAATTTAAAATGAAATAACACTGCTTGGTGGTAGCAGGGGTGTATAATGTAGCCCGGAAGAGTCAGTGCTGCATGGGATTCTGGGTATTTGTTCTGTTGTGTTTATGTTGTGTTAAGGTGCAGATGTTCTCCCAAAATGTGTTTGTCATTCTTGTTTGGTTTTGGTTCAAAGTGTGGCGCATTATTAGTAAGAGTGTTAAAGTTGTTTTATATGGTCACCGTCAGTTTAACCTGTGTGGCTGTTGACCAAGTATGCCTTGCTGTCACGTACGTGTGCAAGCAGAAGATGCATACTGTATAACAAGTGGTTGGGCTGGCACGCTGTTAATACAGATTGTAGAGGGCGCCAAATGATGTACCATCATGGCACGCCCTTATCATAACTGTAAGGGTGAAAATCAGTGAATATTAATCCCGGGAGTTTTCTGCGAGAGGCACTGAAGTCCGGAAGTCTCCCGGGAAAATCGGGATGTTCGGCAAGTAAGCTGCTGAGCCGCATCAGGGTGATCAAAGAGCCGCATGCGGCTCCGGAGCCGCGGGTTGCCGACCCCTGGCCTAGTGGTTAGAGCAGTGGTTCTTAACCTGGGTTCGGCGAGTCGGCCTCAGAGGTTCCGCCGCGGAGGTCAAGACACACCCAACTCATCGTGTAAATAAAAACTTCTACCTATCGGCGTATTATGGATACCCCCAAACAATGTTCCCTCTAATTTTCCATATGCGTGGACCTACTCAGTGGCCTAGTGGTTAGAGTGTCCGCCCTTAGATCGGTAGGTTGTGAGTTCAAACCCCGGCCGAGTCATACCAAAGACTATAAAAATGGGACCCATTACCTCCCTGCTTGGCACTCAGCATCAAGGGTTGAAATTGGGGGTTAAATCACCAAAAATGATTCCCGGGCGTGGCCACTGCTCCCCTCACCTCCCAGGGGGTGAACAAGGGGATGGGTCAAATGCAGAGGACAAATTTCACCACACCTAGTGTGTGTGTGACTATCATTGGTACTTTAACTTTAACTTATAGATAACATGTGGTCACAACTGGTTGTTAGGCAGAATTCATAGTCTTCTCAAGTCGAACTCTACCAACCGGTATAGCTCGGTTGGTAGAGTGGCCGTGCCAGCAACTTGAGGGTTCCAGATTCGATCCCCGCTTCTGCCAACCTAGTCACTGCCGTTGTGTCCACTTTACCCACCTGCTCCCAGTGCCACCCCACACTGGTTTAAAAATGTAACTTAGATATTGGGTTCCACAATGTAAAAAGCGCTTTGAGTCACTAGAGAAAAGTGCTATATAAAATCAGAGGTGGGTAGAGTATTGTACTCAAGTAAGAGTACTGTTACTTTAGAGATTTATTACTCAAGTAAAAGTAAGGAGTAGTCACCCAAATATTTACTTGAGTAAAAGTAAAAAGTATGTTGTGAAAAAAACTACTCAAGTACTGAGTAACTGATGAGTAACCTGTTCGTTTAATGATGACGGCAACAAATAATGTACAAAAACATAAAAATAGCAACGAGAAAATTCAGAGCCAGGAATATCTCTTAAGCAACTAAAACAATAATATATATTAAATAATAGTACATTAAAATAAAAAAAATTAAGGCAAATTGAGCCACAATAACTTAACAGCACCATAGGCTCAGTAGGCAGAGATTACAAAGGAAAATAACAAGTTAGCCTTTACGCAAACCATAAACTGATAGGTGTGGGCTGCACCTGGGAGCACACTGATTGATGTTTCTATGCATGCGTGTGTGTGTGTGTGTGTGTGTGTGTGTGTGTGTGTGTGTGTGTGTGTGTGTGTGTGTGTGTGTGTGTGTGTGTGTGTGTGTGTGTGTGTGCGACTGTGCGTGTGTGTGTCTCTGTCTGTCTATGAGGCTGCAGTGTGTTAATAAATGTCCCCACACGATGTACATTTGACAGTGATTCATAGCTGGGAAGCTAACATCAGCCTACGGTGACAGCCAAAATATCTACTAACGTTACTTACCGCGATGTGCTTCCTCAAATTTGACGTTGAGTTCATGTAAGCGTAAGCTTGTTAATCATGTGACCGCCTGGCTCTGTTTGATTGGTGAAACGGAGTCAAACGTCACCAGTGACTGCATTTGATTGGTGAAACGCAGGCATGCGATAGATCCTACTTTGAAGGTCTGTCTGACAAACCAAAACAAACAAAGCGTGCATTAACAGATCGATAAAAATCAGTAGCGAGTAGCAAGCTGAATGTAGATAAATGGAGCGGCGTAAAAGTAGCGTTTCTTTTCTATAAATATACTCAAGTAAAAGTAAAAGTATGTTGCATTAAAACTACTCTTAGAAGTACAATTTATCCCAAAAGTTACTCAAGTAGATGTAACGCGTTACTACCCACCTCTGTATAAAATTGAATTCAATTCACTTCACAACTCTCCCTATTTGCCAGTAAAAAAATAAGCACATTTTGCATTAATTAAAAGTATTTTTTCTGACACAAACCTGCTCCATATTCAACAAAAAATAGATATCAGAAAGAAACTAGTATTTATGTTAGGGATTTAAAGTTAATTATTTATTGAAGTTAATACATCTATCCATTTTCCTTCGCTTATCCCGGTCGCCGGGCCAGCAGTCTCAAGTAGGGATGCCCAGAATTCCCCGTCGCATGCCCCTCGGACTCAACTCACCAGTGAGGCGTCCGGGAGGCATGCGGAAGACTAGATGCCCGAACAACCTCAACTCGGAGGAACAGCAGCTTTACTCTGAGCTCCTCTGGGTAAACAAACTCATTTTGACCGCTTGTACCCACCAACTTGCACTTGCTTTTTCAGCCACTATCCAAAGATTGTGACTATAGGTAAGGGTAAGGACAAAGTATCGAAAAGTATCGAAATACAAAAATATTGGTGTTGGGACAACCCTAGTACAATGACTGCATTACTGCAGACACTGTTCAGATTCACGTGTCGGTCTTGTGCTCCAGCCTTCCCTCACTTGTGAACAAGATCATGAGATACTTGAACTCTTCCACCTGGTGCTCCACCTTGCTTCTAACCTGAAGGGTGCAATCCACCCTTTTCCTGCTGAGAACCCTGACCTCAAGTTTGGAGGCGCTGAGTCTCATCCCAGAAACTTCAGACTCGGGTCCGACAAACGCTGGAAGTCACAGCTTGATGAGGTCATCAAGAACACAGCACCTCTACAAGTCTCTAAAAAATATTATGAACAGAACTGGTAGCAAAGGGCAGCCTTGGTGGAAGCCAACGTTAACAGTGAACTGGCTGGACTTACTGCTGACAATACGAACCAGACTCCCGCACTGATTGTACCTTGAATCTAGTAGTCTTCTAGGAAAGGACACAGTCCAATTCCTTTTCCAAGTCCACATAGCACATGTGGACCAGTTGGGCCAACTATTATGCACCCTCAAGTACCCTCTCATGGGTGTATAGTTGGTCCAGTGTTCCACCACCATGACAGAAACCACACTGCATTTGCTGTAACTGAGTTTTGACAAATGGTCATACTTTTCTAGAATAGACTTCCCTAGGGAGGATGAGGAGTGTGATTGTTGGAACACATCCTCCGACCAGCCTTCTTGAAAAGGGGGACCACCGCACTGGTCTGCAAATCCAGAAGTACTGTTAGTGACTTTCTTCGAAGAGACCTGTTAGCCAAGACAATCCCACAACATCCAAGGCCCTTCGGAAGTCAGGGCCAAACTCGTCCAAACTTAGAGCCTTGCCACTGAGCTACCTTAGCCCTCGTTCATATCTTCAAACTCGGCTTCCTCTGCGGAAAGCGTGTCAGTAGGGTTGAGAAAGACTTCAAAGTATCCCTTCCACTGCCCGATTAAATCCTCTATCTAGGTCAGCCGGCCTCCTCTGTAAACAGTGCGTCCCATTGCTGAGGTGTCGGACAGTTTGCCAGAAGCCGACAGAAAATCGTGCTGCTTGGAACTCTTCCCGGGTCCGGAGTTTTTACTTCGACAACCGGAGTCGCTCACCGCCTGGCGTGCTCAGTCAGCTGCTTCAGGAGTCCAACAAGCCAATGATTACTCACTCAGGGTTATTTTGCAATAATGCAATAGCTGATGTTACAAGGCTAAAGTTGTAATTGAATGTAATAAGTCTTGACACTTGTCCAGTCGGAGTAAACGTAGTATTCGTGTTTTTTTTAATTGTCAGGTTCAAACACTGATGACATCGATTAAACAAGACAAGAAGTAAGGAATTAAACAGAGACAGAATTAAATTTGGCTCAATTGAGGAGAGACGTCTGGACTGTACTCTTGTAGAGTCTCACCACGCTCCGGCGAAAGATTGTACGCCTCCTCTTTTATTTGGACTTTCCCTGTTTCTAAGGTATGGGGGTCGTAAACAGCCATCGCCTTTGATTAAAACAGTTCAAAGAAGAGGTCCCTGGAGGGGAGTCAGGTCCTGCTTCCTTTTCGCTTTGTAGATCTCAGGTCAAGACAATATCTTTCTGTTGATTACAAAGAAACAGAACCCTCATGTCGCTCCCCATCCTACACTGTGGAGTTTTACAAGCCTTTTGATTGGTAGGATCAAAGACAGCTTCTGTCTGCTTGCCGGGAACTCATGGCAACACAAAGTTTTGTGATAACTTAGATACAATTATGCTAACATTTATTGTATATAAATGAGTATTATGTTGTTTCCTCAGCTGTAACTGTAACTCCCAGACGCCCGTCCCCATTAAGATCGCGGTGGCAGGAGCTCAGCGTTACCTGAGCGCCGTGCTCCGCCTCTTTGTGGACCACCTGACCCACAAGACCCCTGACTGGCTGGGGTACATGAGGTTCCTCATCATCCCGCTCGGTGCGTTATCCGCTTTCTCGTATTTAATCAGTAAAGGCGAGAGGACTTCAAGTCACCTTTTTGTTTCCTGTCTTCACAGGAGCACTTCCCGTCTCTAAGTACCTGAGCACCATCGACCAAAAATACTGCACCTTGTTCCACGATACCTCATGGACGGACTTCTTTGAAAACACGCAGGCTCCTCTCGTCGGTGAGGCGCCCCTTAGCTTACCTTATCTTACACGCAAGAAACACTTTATTAGGTACACTCCTTTGAAATACAACTACCGTATTTTTCGGAGTATAAGTCGC
This sequence comes from Nerophis lumbriciformis, assembly GCF_033978685.3. Lineage (NCBI taxonomy): Eukaryota > Metazoa > Chordata > Actinopteri > Syngnathiformes > Syngnathidae > Nerophis > Nerophis lumbriciformis. Next base: position 44,607,641 of record NC_084555.2, read on the forward strand.
TCCGGAGTATAAGTCGCACCGGCCGAAAATGCATTATAAAGAAGGAAAAAAAACATATATAAGTCGCACTGGAGTATAAGTCGCATTTTTTGGGGAAATGTATTTGATAAAAGCCAACACCAAGAATAGACATTTGAAAGGCAATTTAAACTATAACATATAGAACATGCTATACGTTTACCAAACAATCTGTCACTCCTAATCGCTAAATCCCATGAAATCTTATACGTCTAGTCTCTTACGTGAATGAGCTAAATAATATTATTTGATATTTTACGGTAATGTGTTAATAATTTCACACATAAGTCGCTCCTGAGTATAAGTCGCACCCCCGGCCAAACTATGAAAAAAAACTGCGACTTATAGTCCGAAAAATACGGTATATACTTGTATCAACATGAGCAGTGTGTGCCTAATGAAATGGCTTAATAACCTAATCCAACAGCATTTATGTGTACGTTTTATTATACGCTGGACAGAAAAGAGCACGAAATCGAAGAATTTATGAGAAAAAGTGGGAACACTCATTTTTTAGTTTTGTGTGAAAAAACTTGTCATGTTAGGAGAATGAAGTCTGAATTTTATACGAAAAGTTGTAATGTTACCGAAAAGTGTGAACACTTAATATCAATCAATCAATCAATGTTTATTTATATAGCCCTAAATCCCAAGTGTCTCAAAGGGCTGCACAAGCCACAACGACATCCTCGGTACAGAGCCCACATAAGGGCAAGGAAAAACTCACCCCAGTGGGACGTCGATGTGAATGACTACGAGAAAATCATTTTTTACCTTGAAAAAAAAAATTTACCTTGAAAAATTTTTTTTACCTTGAAAATCATTTTTTTACCTTCAAAATCATTTTTTATCTTGAAAAAAAAAAATTACCTTGAAACATTTTTTTTACCTTAAAAATTTTTTTTACATTGAAAATCATTTTTTACCTTGAAAAAAAAAAATTTACCTTGAAAATTTTTTTTTACCTTAAAATTTTTTTTTACCTAGATATAAAATATTTACTCTTCCATTCAGACAGTGTGGGAAATTAACATACTTGCCAACCCTCCCGAATTTTCCGGGAGACTCACGAATTTCAGTGCCTCTCCCGAAAATCTCCCCGGGACAGCCGGACAACTATATTGGGGGCGTGCCTTAAAGGCACTGCCTTTAGCATCGTCTCTCACCTGAAAAGGAGACTATTATATATGTCTCCGTTATCCATAGGTTTATCTATAACCCATAAAGTAGGCAGGCACGGAGCTATTTCTCAGCGTGTGTTTATTCCAGCCGGCACGTTAATACACTGACGCACAACATCCGGATTCCCATCATGCATTGCTTGAAAACTACGGCAAGTAGTAATGTCCAAAATTTCCAGCCGGACAAACAATATTGGGGGCGTGCCTTAAAGGCACTGCCTTTAGCGTCGTCTCTCACCTGAAAAGGAGACTATTATATATCCATAGGTTTATGTATAACCCATAACACGGTGGCCGAATGGATATAGTCACTCATGAACGGTCAGAGAAGCACAAGGTGGCGGCAACACAGTATTATGGGCCAACTCGCAAGCAACGTCCCGTTCTCATTTGCGGATGTTTTCAACAAATCCGTGAAGGATATGTTCCCGGATTCAGAGATCGCTCGCCAGTACTCAAATGGCAGAACAAAAGCTACTCAAATAGTGAAAGGTAAGTGTTTTTTTTTTATTAAGTAAGCAGCAAGTACAGTACAGTTAGTAGAACAACTGTGTTTTCATTACTGTGTACTGTACTATATATATATATATATATATATATATATATATATATATATATATATATATATATATATATATTAGGGATGTCCGATAATGGCTTTTTGCCGATATCCGATATCCCGATATTGTCCAACTCTTTAATTAACGATACCGATATCAACCGATATATACAGTTGTGGAATTAACACATTATTATGCTTAATTTGGACAACCAGGTATGGTGAAGATAAGGTACTTTTTAAAAAAAATTAATAAAATAAAACAAGATAAATAAATTAAAAACATTTTCTTGAATAAAAAAGAAAGTAAATCAATATAAAAATGGTTACATAGAAACTAGTAATTAATGAAAATGAGTAAAATTAAGTGTTAAAGGTTAGTACTATTAGTGGACCAGCAGCACGCACAATCATGCGTGCTTACGGACTGTATCCCTTGCAGACTGTATTGATATATATTGATATATAATGTAGGAACCAGAATATTAATAACAGAAAGAAACAACCCTTTTTGTCATAACTTGGTCCTGGGTGTTTGCTTTTCCGGAATGCAACGGAAAGTTGGCTCGAGCGAGACGGGAATGTGAGTACATGATTTATTTAATATATTAAAAAAAAGTACAAACGAAAAGTGCGCACAATGGCGGAGAACAAACTATGAAACCAAAAAGACTATAAACATGGAACAAAAACGTACTTTGGCATGGGACATGAAGCAGGATCTAAGAGGATGAAGAGTGTGTAGAGCATAATTGTGGGATGTCACCAGACAGACAAACTGAAAACAATGAACTTAAATACTACAGACATGATTAACGAAAACAGGTGCGTGACTCAAAACGTGAAACAGGTGCGTGACGTGACAGGTGAAAACTAATGGGTTGCTAAGGTGACAAACAAGAGTGCACAATGAGTCCAAACGTGGAACAGGTGAAACTAATGGGTAATTATGGAAACAAGACAAGGGAGTGAAAAGCCAGAAACTAAAGAGTCCAATAACTAAACAAAACATGACTAAAACAAAACATGATTACACAGACATGACACTTTTGTGTGAATGAGTGTAAATGAGTGTAAATGGGGGAGGGAGGTTTTTTGGGTTGGTGCACAAATTGTAAATGTATCTTGTTTTTTTTATGTTGATTTAATAAAAAAAACAAAAAAAAACAAAACAAAACGATACTGATAATAAAAAAACTGATACCGATAATTTCCGATATTAGATTTTAACGCATTTATCAGCCGATAATATCGGCCTGCATCTCTAATATATATATATACATATATATATATTAGAAATACTTTAATTTCAGTGATTTCTAGCTATAAATATACTCCTCCCCCCTTAACCCCGCCCCCCGGCATTGCCCACCACCCCCAATCTCCCGAATTCGGAGGTTGGCAAGTATGGAAATTAAGAAACTGAAAATATATTCAATAATACTACATAATTAATATTTTAGAGCTAATGTCGTAATATGAGGAGAAAAGTGTGGTGATGTAATCATCATACAATCAACTCAATTTACATAATATATATGATAACAAAGATTAGTATAATAGTCCGTCATTTTACCACAATAACATAGTTGTACTGTAAAGGAAAAAAGTGCAATTTGACCAAATTAAAGTCAACTTTTATCGCTGAAACGTCATAATATTGTAGGAACAGTATTTGTATTATCATTTTACATGAGAAGTACAATAGTGCTTCTATAAGACATATAGTACAACTAAGGATGGGTACCGGAATTCAGTACTTTTATAGGCAGTGACTGAATTCCGTCGGAACTACTGGATATCAATTCGTGTAAAATCAAACGTTGCCATATTTCGATACATTTGTTGCCAGTGAGGTCACGTTGCAGATTAAACACCAAGTCATTTTCAACACCAACAAAGCAAGTATGCTTCGTAGAAAACGCTCTAACGTAAAGTAGAGCTCCACTCTCCCAAAATGTGCTAGCTTGAGGCTAATTTGCATTGGATTTACCATTGACAGGCTACTATTAGCAGTAATGATTTTACATAGCGATTTCAACACCTAGACATTTGGTAATAACAACTACAACTAAGATAATCACACAGCACAATACTTACCGCACAACGCTTTGTGGGGGGCAACTTAACAAATTAAAAAAAAGGTTTGACAACATACCGTAGATAGCTTATACAGTAAGGCCATCTAATGTCTTGGTAGTGCAACTGCATTGCAAATGAAACTCAAATATTTGTTAAAAGATAGCGAGATATAACATCTGGACAGCTCATTTTTCAAACACTGATGACATCTATTAAACAGACAAAGAAGCAAGGAATTAAACAGAGACATAATTACATTTGGTGAAACGTCTGGGCTGTACTCTTGTACAGTCTCCCACCACGCTCTGGCGAAAGATTGTAAGCCTCCTCTTTTATTTGGACTTTCCCTGATTACATGGCAAAAGCTGTTTCTAAAGGAAGGGGGTCGTAAACAGCCGCTGCCTTTGGTTAACAAAACAGTTCAAAGAAAAGTGTAACGACCTGGTCGCATCGTGATGCGGGTGTTGTTCTCCCAAGGATGCAGACGGCTTCCGACACAGCTTGCAGGTAGGAAAATTATTTATTGAAAATATAAATCGTACGGGGAACAAACAAAAGACGTGCACATAGCACAAAAGTCAAAAACAAAAGGACTAGCTTGGGAACTAGCAGGCAAAAATAGCAGGAATCAAAATAGTCGTTATCAGTTGTATGGAAACAAACTAGGAAGCCAGACCGAGTGAGGCCAGGGCAAAGACTAAATAGCCCTCTGATTAGCACCCGGGCAACAGGTGCGCGTCCCGGACACTAACCAGAGGCAGGTGTAAGCAATCTGCCGTCATGGCAACTGAAACAAACAAAAACTCAAGGTGCTGAAAACACATGTGACTAGAAAACAAACAAGCTATGATCCGGGCAGCGGATCATAACAAAAAGGTTGCAAAACACTTTGTAGATCTCGGGTAAAGACAAAATCTTCTTGTGGATTACAATACATCAAAGAAACCGACACCTTCATGTCGCTCCCCATCCTACACAGTGGAGTTTTACAAGCCTTTTGCTTGGTAAGATCAAAGACAGCTTTCGTCTGCTCGCCGGGAACTCATTGAAACACAAGGTTTTGTGATAACTTAGATACAATTATTCTGACAGTTACATAATATTTATTTGATTATTAAACTATTAACATTTATTAACACACACACAAAAGTACCAAAAATTGGTACTTCAGGTAATTGTATTGTCTCAAATGTGAACAGTTCAACTATATGTCCAAAGCTCCACTGTGGTGTGTGTGTGTGTGTGTGTGGGTGTGTGTGTGTGTGTGTGTGTGTGTGTGTGTGTGTGTGTGTGTGTGTGTGTGTGTGTGTGTGTGGCAGGCCAGGAGAGTCCAGACGTTGTTTCCAGGGTGAAGCAGTACATGGCGGGAGCCAACGGAGCTCACCAGCTTCCCATCGCTGAGGCCATGCTGACATACAAACAGAAGAGGTACTTTAAAAAGTGACAAAATGCACTAAATGCACTTTTAAACAAGCCAGAAAATGTGCACACTATGCAGCAGGGGGCGTCACTAGCTTTTAAGGACAGGGGGGGCTTTGCCCCCAGGAGATGCACAGGATGCGAGCGAATGTTACGCACGAGCACAAAACTTCACAAACGACTAACAAAGACTTAGAAATTATTCATTGTTATTATTATTATTTTTTTTAAATGCACGGGACTAAATGAAATGCTCCCCGGGACGATGGCTTTTAACCATATATTTTCTTTTTCTTTTTATGTATTTATTCATTTTACATTTTATATTAAATGTCTTGGTTTTTCCTCCCTCTGAAAATCCTATTAAATGTTTAACAAGCCATCCTATAATAATAAAACAGCTATTAATGTAACAATAGAATAAAACAAATATATTTAATTATGTTTTTTTCATTATTTTAACAATAGGCTTATGTATATTACTTTATATAGATTCTACAAAAAACACAAAACTTAAAAAATAAATGATTTACAATTGCACACACAACGTTTTGTGCAGCTTCACTCATTGTAAAGGAAGATAATGTGCTTCGTACACCTGCAGGACCGCAAGCAAGGTCGCAGAGAAAATGTGGGCTGGAATTTGAGTGATGTGGGCATTTTCTATATGAACAAGTGGAATGGATTAGATACCGACGCACGAAAGGAGCTCTCTACCTTACGCTACGAAGTGAGGGGAAACTGAGTGAATAATAACAGGTTATATGATTATATATTTAAACTCATATTTGGGCCACTTTATAATGAATATGTCGGCATTTATTTGTAAAAAAAAAACAAAAAAACACCAAATTATTTAGGGGGGCTTAAGAATATGAGCCCCCCTAAAATAGGTCCAACAACGCCAATGCTATGCAGGATTCTACCTAAGTACACTCAGCCACCATAATATTAGGTACACCAGTGCATAATGAGCTAATATTTAAAGGATGCAGAAGTACCTAATAAAAGGTCCATTCAGTTCTTAAAATTGTAAAAGAAAGCAAAGCAAGTGTGTGTGTGTTTGCGTCATGTGTTCCCAGCATTGTGTGTGTGTGAATGACATTGTTGTCCTGGCGTGGCTTCATTGTTCTTTTCTTTCTCTGAAGGAAAAAGCGCTTTCATTTAGATTTCACCTGTCAGGTATTGTTCTCCATCTTCACTTGCTTCTTTTCACCCGCTCCCCATTCATGCTTCCTTTACCATCATAAAGAAATATTATGAGGGGGAAACCTTTGTCAAGGTAAGAGAATAAAGTCAATGGGAGAAAAAAAAAAGTTGTTTTGTTACTAAAATCCAGAAAAATAAGTTTGATTTTGGGAATAATAGGTTATTATAATAGGTTATAAAGTCCTATCCTATATGTGGGGAATAAAACCATGATATTATGGGGCAAAAGTGATATTATTATTATTTAGGAACAGTGGTGGGTGAGTTACTGAAAACCAGTAACTACAAACCCCGTTTCCATATGAGTTGGGAAATTGTGTTAGATGTAAATATAAACGGAATACAATGATTTGCAAATCATTTTCAACCCATATTCAGTTGAATATGCTACAAAGACAACATATTTGATGTTCAAACTCATAAACTTTTTTTTTTTTTTTTTTTTTTGCAAATAATCATTAAGTTTAGAATTTGATGCCAGCAACACGTGACACAGAAGTTGGGAAAGGTGGCAATAAATACTGATAAAGTTGAGGAATGCTCATCAAACACTTATTTGGAACATCCCACAGGTGAACAGGCAAATTGGGAACAGGTGGGTGCCATGATTGGGTATAAAAGTAGATTCCATGAAATGCTCAGTCATTCACAAACAAGGATGGGGCGAGGGTCACCACTTTGTCAACAAATGCGTGAGCAAATTCTTGAACAGTTTAAGAAAAACCTTTCTCAACCAGCTATTGCAAGGAATTTAGGGATTTCACCATCTACGGTCTGTAATATCATCAAAGGGTTCAGAGAATCTGGAGAAATCACTGCACGTAAGCAGCTAAGCCCGTGACCTTCCATCCCTCAGGCTGTACTGCATCAACAAGCGACATCAGTGTGTAAAGGATATCACCACATGGGCTCAGGAACACTTCAGAAACCCACTGTCAGTAACTACAGTTGGTCGCTACATCTGTAAGTGCAAGTTAAAACCCTCCTATGCAAGGCGAAAACCGTTTATCAACAACACCCAGAAACGCCGTCGGCTTCGCTGGGCCTGAGCTCATCTAAGATGGACTGATACAAAGTGGAAAAGTGTTCTGTGGTCCGACGAGTCCACATTTCAAATTGTTTTTGGAAACTGTGGACGTGTCCTCCGGACCAAAGAGGAAAAGAACCATCCGGACTGTTATAGGCGCAAAGTTGAAAAGCCAGCATCTGTGATGGTATGGGGGTGTATTAGTGCCCAAGACATGGGTAACTTACACATCTGTGAAGGCGCCATTAATGCTGAAAGGTACATACAGGTTTTGGAGCAACATATGTTGCCATCAAACAACGTTACCATGGACGCCCCTGCTTATTTCAGCAAGACAATGCCAAGCCACGTGTTACATCAACGTGGCTTCATAGTAAAAGAGTGCGGGTACTAGACTGGCCTGCCTGTAGTCCAGACCTGTCTCCCATTGAAAATGTGTGGCGCATTATGAAGCCTAAAATACCACAACGGAGACCCCGGACTGTTGAACAACTTAAGCTGTACATCAAGCAAGAATGGGAAAGAATTCCACCTGAGAAGCTTCAAAAATGTGTCTCCTCAGTTCCCAAACGTTTACTGAGTGTTGTTAAAAGGAAAGGCCATGTAACACAGTGGTGAACATGCCCTTTCCCAACTACTTTGGCACGTGTTGCAGCCATGAAATTCTAAGTTAATTATTATTTGCAAAAAAAAAATAAAGTTTATGAGTTTGAACATCAAATATGTTGTCTTTGTAGTGCATTCAATTCAATATGGGTTGGAAAGGATTTGCAAATCATTGTATTCCGTTTATATTTACATCTAACACAATCTCCCAACTCATATGGAAACGGGGTTTGTAGTAGTAATAGAATACTGCTTCATATAGTAGTATAATACTGCTTTATATAGTAGTAGTAGTACAAACTGCTTTATAAAGTAGTAGTAGAATTCTGCTTCATATAGTAGTATGATACTAATATCATGTCCATCTTTATCATTGCATTTGTATCTATCATGTCTATTTCTTATCATGTCAACATGTTCATTGTTTCAATCATCTCCATCATTTCTATCATGTTTATCATGTCTATCATCTCTATCTTGTCAATCATGGTTAACATATCCATCATGTTTATCATGTCCACATCTATCATGTTTATCATGTCCACATCTATCATGTTTATCATGTCCAGCATGTGTATTATATCTATCATGTCCATGTCTTGTCATGTCCAACATGTTCATCATTTCCATCATGTCTATCATGTTTATCATCTCTATCATGTCCATTTTCATCATGTGTATCGTGTCAATGTTTATCACATCTCCCTTGTTTATCATTCATGACTATCATGTTTATCATGTCAATGTCAATTTTGTTTATTGTGTCTATCATGGCCATCATACCACGTCTAACATGTTCATAGAATCCATTATGTCCATGTCGACCATGTTTATCATGTCCATCATGTCTATCATGTACCCCATGTTTATCATGTACATATCTATCATGTCCATCATGTTTATGTTCATTTCTCTAATGTCCATTGTATCATTTCCATCATGTCTATCATGCGTATCATATCTATCATGTCCATCAAGTTTATCATATGCATTTATGTTTATTATGTTCATGTCCATCATATCTATCATGTCCATGTCTATCTTGTCCCATCACGTTTATCATGTGTATCATGTCTATGTTTATCATGTCCCTCTTGTTTATCATGTCCATCATATCTATCATGTCCATGTCTATCTTGTCCCATCACGTTTATCATGTGTATCATGTCTATGTTTATCATGTCCCTCTTGTTTATCATGTCCATCATATCTATCATGTCCATGTCTATCTTGTCCCATCACGTTTACCATGTGTTTCATGTCTATGTTTATCATGTCCCTCTTGTTTATCATGTCCATCATATCTATCATGTCCATGTCTATCTTGTCCCATCACGTTTATCATGTGTGTCATGTCTACGTTTATCATGTCCATCATATCTATCATGTCCATGTCTATCTTGTCCCATCACGTTTATCATGTGTGTCATGTCTGTTTATCATGTCCATCATATCTATCATGTCCATGTCTATCTTGTCCCATCACGTTTATCATGTGTATCATGTCTATGTTTATCATGTCCCTCTTGTTTATCATGTCCATCATATCTATCATGTCCATGTCTATCTTGTCCCATCACGTTTACCATATGTTTCATGTCTATGTTTATCATGTCCCTCTTGTTTATCATGTCCATCATATCTATCATGTCCATGTCTATCTTGTCCCATCACGTTTATCATGTGTGTCATGTCTGTTTATCATGTCCATCATATCTATCATGTCCATGTCTATCTTGTCCCATCACGTTTACCATGTGTTTCATGTCTATGTTTATCATGTCCCTCTTGTTTATCATGTCCATCATATCTATCATGTCCATGTCTATCTTGTCCCATCACGTTTATCGTGTGTGTCATGTCTGTTTATCATGTCCATCATATCTATCATGTCCATGTCTATCTTGTCCCATCACGTTTATCATGTGTATCATGTCTATGTTTATCATGTCCCTCTTGTTTATCATGTCCATCATATCTATCATGTCCATGTCTATCTTGTCCCATCATGTTTACCATGTGTTTCATGTCTATGTTTATCATGTCCCTCTTGTTTATCATGTCCATCTTGGCCATCACATTTATCATGTGTATCATGTCTATGTTTATCATGTCCCTCTTGTTTATCATGTCCATCATATCTATCATGTCCATGTCTATCTTGTCCCATCACGTTTATCATGTATATCATGTCTATGTTTAACATGTCCCTCTTGTTTATCATGTCCATCATATCTATCATGTCCATGTCTATCTTGTCCCATCATGTTTACCATGTGTTTCATGTCTATGTTTATCATGTGCTTCTTGTTTGTCATGTCCATCTTGGCCATCACGTTTATCATGTGTATCATGTCTATGTTTATCATGTCCCTCTTGTTTATCATGTCCATCATATCTATCATGTCCATGTCCATCTTGGCCATCACATTTATCATGTGTATCATGTCTATGTTTATCATGTCCCTCTTGTTTATCATGTCCATCATATCTATCATGTCCATGTCTATCTTGTCCCATCATGTTTACCATGTGTTTCATGTCTATGTTTATCATGTCCCTCTTGTTTATCATGTCCATCTTGGCCATCACGTTTATCATGTGTATCATGTCTATGTTTATCATGTCCCTCTTGTTTATCATGTCCATCTTGGCCATCACATTTATCATGTGTATCATGTCTATGTTTATCATGTCCCTCTTGTTTATCATGTCCATCATATCTATCATGTCCATGTCTATCTTGTCCAATCACATTTATCATGTGTATCATGTCTATGTTTATCATGTCCATCTTGTTTGTCGTGTCCATCATATCTATCATGTCCATGTCTATCATGTCCATCTCCATGCATGCGTGTCTTAAATCAACACGTGTGTGTGTCTATATGAATGTGTTGTGTGTTATGAGTGTCATGAGTGTAATGTGTATGGTGTGTAATGTGTGTGATGTGTATGGTGTGTGATGTGTATGGTGTGTCATGAGTGTGATGTGTGTAATGTGTGTGATGTTTGTGTGCTTGATGGCTTTGTTGCTTGTTCTTCTTCCTGTGTAGCATGTGTGTTTCTTCTCTGGGGGCTGGATGGCAGATGTCTTCAAGGCAAGAGCACCAACTTCTCATTTCAACATTGAAACTTTCTCATACCAACATCACGACACCATTCATCATGCACGTTCTCATGCTCAACCACGGGATACATTTACTACTATACAACTTTACACCACTACTACACAACTTTACACCACTACTGTACAACTTTACACCACTACTACACAACTTTACACCACTACTATACAACTTTACACCATTACTATACAACTTTATATCATTATTACACAACTTTACACCACTACTACACAACTTTACACCACTACTATACAACTTTACACCACTACTATACAACTTTACACCACTACTATACAACTTTACACCACTACTACACAACTTTACACCACTACTATACAACTTTATATCATTACTATACAACTTTACACCACTACTATACAACTTTACACCACTACTATACAACTTTACACCACTACTACACAACTTTACACCACTACTACACAACTTTACACCACTACTATACAACTTTACACCACTACTATACAAATTTTATATCATTACCATACAACTTTACACCACTACTATACAACTTTACACCACTACTATACAATTTTATATCATTACTATACAACTTTACACCACTACTGTACAACTGTATATCATTACTACACAACTTTACACCAGCACTATTCAATTTTACATTACTACTATAAAAACTTTAGAACCACCACTATATAACTTTACACAACTACTATACCAATTTACACCACCACTATACAACTTTACATTACTACTATACTACTTTACACCACTACTACACAACTTTACACCACTACTATACAACTTTATATAATTACTATACAACTTTACACCACTACTATACAACTTTATATCATTACTATACAACTTTACACCACTACTACACAACTTTACACCACTACTATACAACTTTACACCACTACTATACAACTTTATATCATTACTATACAACTTTACACCACTACTACACAACTTTACACCACTACTATACAACTTTACACCACTACTATACAAATTTTATATCATTACCATACAACTTTACACCACTACTATACAACTTTACACCACTACTATACAACTTTATATCATTACTATACAACTTTACACCACTACTGTACAACTTTATATCATTACTACACAACTTTACACCAGCACTATTCAATTTTACATTACTACTATAAAAACTTTGGAACCACCACTATATAACTTTACACAACTACTATACCACTTTACACCACCACTATACAACTTTACATAACTACTATACAACTTTACACCACTACTACACAACTTTACACCACTACTATACAACTTTATATCATTACTATACAACTTTACACCACTACTATACAACTTTATATCATTACTATACAACTTTACACCACTACTACACAACTTTACACCACTACTATACAACTTTACACCACTACTATACAAATTTTATATCATTACCATACAACTTTACACCACTACTATACAACTTTACACCACTACTATACAACTTTACACCACTACTATACAAATTTTATATCATTACCATACAACTTTACACCACTACTATACAACTTTACACCACTACTATACAACTTTACACCACTACTATACAACTTTATATCATTACCATACAACTTTACACCACTACTATACAACTTTACACCACTACTATACAACTTTATATCATTACTATACAACTTTACACCACTACTGTACAACTGTATATCATTACTACACAACTTTACACCAGCACTATTCAATTTTACATTACTTGTCATGATCGTTACCCGGATCATGGCATGATTTATGTTGGTTATGTTTCTGGTTTTAGTCTGTTTCCTGGTTGCACCCTCTTTCCCTGTTTATTCTTGGTTTCCATGGGCACTGATTCTCCTCACCTGTCTTAGTTTTGCAATTAGTGTTTCCACCAGGTGTTTTGGCTAATCACTCCCCTTTATACAGTGGGGCAAAAAAGTATTTAGTCAGCCACCAATTGTGCAAGTTCTCCCACTTAAAATGATGACAGAGGTCTGTAATTTTCATCATAGGTACACTTCAACTGTGAGAGACAGAATGTGAAAAAAAAATCCAGGAATTCACATTGTAGGATTTTTAAAGAATTTATTTGTAAATTATGGTGGAAAATAAGTATTTGGTCAATAACAAAAATTCAACTCAATACTTTGTAATATAACCTTTGTTGGCAATAACAGAGGTCAAACGATTACTATAGGTCTTTACCAGGTTTGCACACACAGTAGCTGGTATTTTGGCCCATTCCTCCATGCAGATCTTCTCGAGAGCAGTGATGTTTTGGGGCTGTCGCTGAGCAACACAGACTTTCAACTCCCTCCACAGATTTTCTATGGGGTTGAGGTCTGGAGACTGGCTAGGCCACTCCAGGACTTTCAAATGCTTCTTACGGAGCCACTCCTTCGTTGCCCGGGCGGTGTGTTTGGGATCATTGTCATGCTGGAAGACCCAGCCACGTTTCATCTTCAAAGCTTTCACTGATGAAAGGAGGTTTTGGCTCAAAATCTCACGATACATGGCCCCATTCATTCTTTCCTTAACACGGATCAGTCGGCCTGTCCCCTTAGCAGAAAAACAGCCCCAAAGCATGATGTTTCCACCCCCATGCTTCACAGTAGGTATGGTGTTCTTGGGATGCAACTCAGTATTCTTCTTCCTCCAAACACGACGAGTTGAGTTGATACCAAAAAGTTATATTTTGGTTTCATCTGACCACATGACATTCTCCCAATCCTCTGCTGTATCATCCATGTGCTCTCTGGCAAACTTCAGACGTGCCTGGACATGCACTGGCTTAAGCAGGGGGACACGTCTGGCACTGCAGGATTTGATTCCCTGTCGGCGTAGTGTGTTACTGATGGTAACCTTTGTTACTTTGGTCCCAGCTCTCTGCTGGTCATTCACCAGGTCCCCCCGTGTGGTTCTGGGACTTTTGCTCACTGTTCTCATGATCATTTTGACCCCACGGGATGAGATCCTGCGTGGAGCCCCAGATCGAGGGAGATTATCAGTGGTCTTGTATGTCTTCCATTTTCTGATAATTGCTCCCACAGTTGATTTTTTCACACCAAGCTGCTTGCCTATTGTAGATTCACTCTTCACAGTCTGGTGCAGGTCTACAATTCTTTTCCTGGTGTCCTTCGACAGCTCTTTGGTCTTGCCATAGTGGAGTTTGGAGTCTGACTGTTTGAGGCTGTGGACAGGTGTCTTTTATACAGATAACAAGTTCAAAAAGGTGCCATTAATACAGGTAACAAGTGGAGGACAGAAGAGCTTCTTAAAGAAGAAGTTACAGGTCTGTGAGAGCCAGAGATCTTCCTTGTTTGAAGTGACCAAATACTTATTTTCCACCATAATTTACAAATAAATTCTTTAAAATTCCTACAATGTGAATTCCTGGATTTTTTTTCACATTCTGTCTCTCACAGTTGAAGTGTACCTATGATGAAAATTACAGACCTCTGTCATCATTTTAAGTGGGAGAACTTGCACAATCGGTGGCTGACTAAATACTTTTTTGCCCCACTGTAGTTTCCTGTCACCCAGCAGTAAGTGCTGGGTCAATGTTTGCTTTATGCAACATTTACGTTTCCTCTGGTTTTCTCCTCATAGTAAGTTTGTGCACGCTAGCATTCCTAGCGTGCACAAAACCAAAATGTCACCCTTGGTGACATTTTGGTTTTTTGTTTAGCTCCACGCTTGCTAGCGTCCTCAGTTTAGTATTTTTGTCCTGCCTTTTATTTATTAAAAATACTTAATCCTACCTGCACACTCCTCCTGCTTGTCTTCTGTACTGGAAGGAACACACCAGCACAGCTATGCGTCCCCGAAGACGTAACATTACTACTATAAAAACTTTAGAACCACCACTATATAACTTTACACAACTACTATACAACTTTACACCACCACTATACAACTTTACATAACTACTATACAACTTTACACCACTATACAACTTTACACAACTACTATACAACTTTGCACCACCACTATGCAACTTTACATAACTACTATACAACTTTACACCACTATACAACTTTACACAACTACTATACAACTTTACAATACCACTATGCAACTTTACATAACTACTATACAACGTTACACCACGATACAACTTTACACAACTACTATACAACTTTATAGCATTACTATACAACTTTACACCACTACTACACAACTTTATACCATTACTATACAACTTTACACCACTACTATACAACTATATCACATTAGTATACAACTTAACACCACTATATAACTTTACACCACTACTATACAACTTTATACCATTACTATACAACTTTACACCACAACTTTACACCACTACTACACAACTTTATACCATTACTATACAACTTTACACCACTACTATACAACTATATCACATTAGTATACAACTTAACACCACTATATAACTTTACACCACTACTATACAACTTAATACCATTACTATACAACTTTACACCGCTACTATACAACTTTACACCACTACTATACAACTATATCCCATTACTATACAACTTTACACCACTACTATACAACTTTACACCACTACTATACAACTATATCCCATTACTATACAACTTTACACCGCTACTATACAACTTTACACCACGACTATAAAACTTAACACCACTATACAACTTTACACAACTACTATACAACTTTACACCCCTATACAACTTTACACAACTACTATACAACTTTATAGCTTTACTATACAACTTTACACCACTACTATACAACTTTACACAACTACTATACAACTTTATAGCATTACTATACAACTTTACACCACTACTATACAACTATATCCCATTAGTACAACACATCATACAACTTTACACCACTACTATACAACACTATACCATTACTACACAACTTTACACCAGTACTATATATCTTTAGACTAGTATTACAGTACCTAACACCAACACTATACAACTTATTTTGCACCTACACAATAAAACCAACTTTACACAAGCACTATACAACTTAACATCGGGACTATAGAACTTACCAAAGGAACAGAATTATAAAACTTTATATCAGCACTATACAACTTGACACGAATCTGCCGCGCGAGTTCACTTCCAAACTTGGGAGAAACTTAAGTTTTTGCTTAAAACAGCCGAGTACACCTGTCGTCTAGAGGATCTTTGATTTCATTGCTTCTGTTTTATTTGATGACTTTGAGTCCGAGCCTTGCATTGACCTTTTATACAAGCTGGGAACCCATCGTTAGCTTTTTCCTTAACATCTAAGTTGAATAGTCACCCAGAGGCCACAGAATTAGGTACACCTGCACCGTCAAATGTCATAATACAGTATACAAGTACAGTATTGTCAGGTTCAAACACCGAACTATCTATTAAACAGGACAAGAAGCAAGGAATCAAACAGAGACAGGATTCAATTTCGCTCATGAGGACCTGCACCCTCGTACAGTGTCACCCCACGCTCTGAGGAACAAGTTCCACGCCTCCCCATTTATTTGGGCATTCCCTGATTACATAGCTGTAGCTGCTTCTAAGGGGAAGGGTCTCATTTTGCAGCAGCTGCACTGGGCCATAAACAGTTCAAACAAAAGGTGCTTGGAGCGGTGTCAGGTTTGCCCCCTCCCTGCTCGTAGATCTCGGGTCCTGATAAGGTCCTTCCTGCTGCTGTCCAGATCTGAGAAACCGACACCTCTACGGCGCATTCCATCGCACACAGTGGAGATTTACAAGCTGTCCGCCTTTTGCTTGATAAGATCAAAGACAGCTTTGTAAGCACGAGATCTTCACGCAGGGCAACCTGAACTCATAGGAAACAAATAGTGTGATAACTTATGTACAATTATTCTGACAAGTATAATATATAGTCTCTCATTAAACATCATCATCATTTTGTGTATCATCACTACGTGTGAAGGCAGCACTTGTGTTGGGTGTGAGATGGTGCAGGTGTACCTAATGAAGTGTACAGGTGTACCTAATAAAGTGTTTTTGACATTGTTATAGGTATAATTCCATAGCCTTTCCTCATTTATTCTCGTGTTTCCTCAGCGCCGATGAGGACTCATGTCAGAAGTTCATCCCATTCATCGGCGTGAGTAATTTCTGTCTCTCATTTTCCGATTGCATGTTATCCACATGAAAAAAAAGTATTCCCCCTTTTATTCTGCAGGTGGTCAAAGTCGGAATTGTGGAGCCAACATCAGCAACATCAGGCAAGAGCCTTTTATATTATTATTTTTTTAAATGTCTGATATGTTTTGCAAGTCAACACCCTCTACAACAGTGATATTTTTGTCCATAATTGGGCCGTGAGCGCCCCCCTGCAGTACTCAGTTGTAATACCTTTTTCCACCACTTGTGGTAGTAATGACAATATCAAACAAAGTCTGGAGCTAAAGTCCTAGAGAAGTTTCTTAAGCGCAAACGTTGCGATTAAAGTGGTGAAACAGTATTTTTATTTGCATTTTAATTTTTTTGGACAGTTTAGTCGTAAATTGTATGTACATTTATTTTTGTCAATTATTTATGAGTCCCTTCTTATGCAGTATTTTTGGTTAGTACTTATTTTTATAATCAGCCTGACCTGAGCCTAAGGTTTATGTGTTGAATAATCATCTTTGGTTTTGTATCATTTAGGTATAATTATTGAATACGATTAAAATCATGAGTAAAATGAGTTATTCAGTGTTTATATTTGAGTGGCCCTTCTGTAGTGGAAAAGTTGGGCCCCGAGGTCTAAAATGCACTTTCTCTAGGATTAAAAATAATGTTCATTCCCCGGAGCTGGTTTTACCGAACATCATGAAACTTGGTAGACGAGTCCATTACATACTTGCCAACCCTCCCGGATTTTCCGGGAGACTCCCGAAATTCAGCGCCTCTCCCGAAAACCTCCCGGGACAAATTTTCTCCTGAAAATCTCCCGAAATTCAGGCGGACTCAGGTCCTCATGGGTTTATTGTTAGGCAGTTTCATTAACATCCTCCCAGCGCGGCAACAACACACAACAACAGCAGTCACGTTTTTGTATACCGTAAAGCAGTTCGTCTGCCGTAAACAGCAATGTTGTGACACTCTTAAACAGAACAATACTGCCATCTAGTGCATTTGATGAAAGCACTTTTGTGCGTGCCACACAGCAATGCATCATCAGAGAGGGTGTTCAGCATGGTTAGAAAAATAGTGACAGAGAATAGAACAAAGATGGAAAATTCAACCCTTAACTCAACAATGAGTAGATGAGTGTTATGTGTGTGTATATGTGTAAATAAATGAACACTGTATTTATTTTATATATATATATATATATATATATATATATATATATATATATATATATATATATATATATATATATATATATATATATATATATATATATATATATACATATATATATATATATATATATACATATATATATATATATATATCATGGGGCGGCATGGCGTGGTGGGTAGAGCAACCGTGCCAGAAACCTGAGGGTTGCAGGTTCGCTCCCCGCCTCTTACCATCCAAAAGTCGCTGCCGTTGTGTCCTTGGGCGGGACACTTCACCCTTTGCCCCCGGTGCCACTCACACCGGTGAATTGAATGATGAATGTTAGGTGGTGGTCGGAGGGGCCGTTGGCGCAAAATTGCAGCCACGCTTCCGTCAGTCTACCCCAGGGCAGCTGTGGCTATGAAAGTAGCTTACCACCACCAAGTGTGAATGATTGATGGGTTCTACATGTAAAGCGACTTTGGGTACTTAGAAAAGCACTATATAAATCCCAGTTATTATTATTATTATTATTATATCTATATATATATATATCTATATATATATATAAAATAGATATATATATAATAAAATAGATATATATATACGTATATATATATTTTTATATATATATATATATATATATATATATATATATATATAGCTAGAATTCACTGAACGTCAAGTATTTCTTATATATATATATATATATATATATATATATATATATATATATATATATATATATATATATATATATATATATATATGAAATACTTTTTTTTTTGTCCTGTCCAGCTTCTCAGGCAAATCATATAGTTGATGTAGATGCCCATGTCGGCTGTTCAGATTTACTTTACAAAAGAGAAGTGTAGGATACTTCTCTTGTTGCCTTATTTGTATTTGACTTTATTAAATGTATTTATATTATCATTTAGTGCAGCCGGGCCGGAGCAGGAGGGGATAGAAAGAGAAAAAAAAGAAGACAGAGGGGGAAATTGTGGGGACAAGAGGGGGATTAGACAGAGAGACAAAAACAACAACAACAACAACAATAGAGCAACATCAGCAAATATGACATGTACAAATATGATGGTAAAATCATATGTCAAAATACTTGATTTTCAGTGAATAATAGCAAATAAGCAGTTAGCGAAAAATAAAAAATAATACAGAAATGACAATGAGCATTATTACACTACAAATGGATCAATACAAATACCAATAGAAATAGCGCTATTGATAATGAACAATACCAATAATTTACCTTTATTATCAACAATACAGTTGTTTAAATGCAACAATACATATACGTAATGATAACTTGAGATACGAAAGAATGCAGAAAAATGGAGGGGGAGAAAGAGAAGCAACCTACATTAACCTTGTAGATTGTTATAGTCACAATAGGTTAAGCTTTGTCAGTGTGCCATGTGTTACACCCAGTTTACCCTAGGGCAACAACGTTAATATATGTTTGATGAAACGTGATTATGTGCATGAGTGTAAGTATGCATATGTACTTGTATATGTACAGAATGTGTATATGTGTTTGTACAATGAATGTATATGTACAGAATGTGTATATGTGTTTGTACAGTGAATGTATATGTACAGTATGTGTATGTGTATGTGTATGTTTGTATATTGAATGTGCGTGTGGATGTACGAACATTAGGTAGGTAAATATGTACTGTATTTGTGTATGTATGTGGGAGCGTAGGTACCTATATATATGAAATACTTGACTTGGTGAATTCTAGCTGTAAATATACTCCTCCCCTTTTAGCCACGCCCCCAACCACGCCCCCAGCCACGCCCCCGTCCCACCCCGAGCCCGCACACCCGCCTCCCCCCACCTCCCGAAATCGGAGGTCTCAAGGTTGGCAAGTATGGTCCATTATGAGTTGACCCACGAATCAGTCTCAACAACCCAAGTCCTAAAAGACTAATTATGATTTGAAGCGTCCATTTTGCGGTCATTTTACCATACCATACCGACTTCATTTGTAAAGCCCTTTGAAAACAACCGCAGATGAAAAACAAAGGGATGTACACCACAAACAAGTAAACACACAAAAAGCAGAGAAATACAGGCAAAGGACAGACTAAAATGTAACATTTAAAACACACACACAAATCTATATTTGCACATAAAAAGAGCAGATAAAAATGATCTTAAAGGTGCTATATGTAACAATATTATGTCAAGTCATCATTAAATGGCCGTGATATGTCAAAAGCTATTAATAAATCATGTTCTTTTCAAATACCTTTAGAACTGATAACAGTAGTTCAGCCGGGATATGCTCATTTCAAAATCAGATTTACAGCCCCGAAATATTGTTATCGTTTTAATTTCGATGCCCCACCCTCCACTGTTTGACCAAAAGGAGACTATTATATATGTCTCCGTTATCCATAGGTTTATCTATAACCCATAAAGTAGGCAGGCACCGAGCTATTTCTCAGCGTGTGTTTATTCCAGCCGGCACGTTAATACACTGACACGCAACATTCGGATTCCCATCATGCATTGCTTGAAAACTACGGCAAGTAGTAATGTCCAAAAACATAACAGAGACGAAGCAGAAGAACGAAGAAGAGACATGGCGACGACGAGTAAGAAGAAGAAGTACGCTTGCAAGTTCCAAAATGATTGGAAAAAATAATTTCAGTTCATCCAGGACAGCTGGAAGGGGAAGTGGTATGCTGCCTGCACATTTTGTAGATCAGACTTTTATGTGTGTATATATGTGTAAATAAATGAACACTGAAATTCAAGTATTTCTTTTATTTTTATATATATATAATAATAATAATAATAATTTAAAAAAAAATAAATAAAAAAAATATATATATATATATATTTTTTAAATTATTATTATTATATATATATGTATATATATATATATATATATATATATATATATATATATATATATATATATATATATATATATATATATATATATATATATATAAGAAATACTTGATTTTCAGTGAATTCTAGCTATAAATATACTCCTCTCCCCTTAACCCCCCCAATCTCCCGAATTCGGAGGTCTCAAGGTTGGCAAGTATGACCTCAACCCTAACCCGAAACCTAAACCTAACCCTAACCCTATGTTAATAAGCAACTAATGGTGAATATGTTCCCCATACTAAAGTGTTACCAGATTGGGCTGCGTATCTGGCAACCTCGGACTACAGAATTTTGACCGTGATTTCAGTACTATTTCTGGCCACATTACTACATATGGCACCTTTAAGAGCAATTTTGTGTCATGACTTGGTCTTGGGTGTTAGCTTTTCCGGGATGCAACGGAAAGTTGGCTTGGGCGAGACGGGAATGTAAGTACATTTTTATTTAAAGACTATAACTACAAAAAAAGGAAGTAAACAAAAGGCGCGCACAGTGGCGGAGAACAAACTATGAAACCAAAAGACTATAGCATTAATAAACAAAAACTTACTTGGCTTGGACAAAAGTAGCAGCATGAATGATGAACATGAAAACAAGTGTCAGGAATGTACAGAGCATAAATGTGAGATGTCGTCAGAACGATAAACTGAAAACAATGAACTTAAATACTATAGACATGATTAACGAAAACAGGTGCGTGACTCAAAACGTGAAACAGGTGCGTGACGTGACAGGTGAAAACTAATGGTTGCTATGGTGACAAAACAAAAGTGCACAAAAAGTCCAAAAACAAAACCGAACATGACCAAAACAAAAACATGATCACACAGACATGACATTTTGTTAGATAAAAGGCAGTTAAAAAGTTAAAAACAGTTTAAGCAGTTCAGAGTCTCATGCCGGGTTAAAAGCCAGTGAGTAAAGATAGCTTTTAAGAAGGGTCTTAAAAGTAGCCCTAAAGAGGGCGATCGTTCCAAAATTTGGGTCCCGCAACGGAGAAGGCCCTGTCCTTAGGGGAAAAAAGGAACTCCTCCCAGAGAATTTGTCCAATGACTCTCAAACATCATCCGCGTATGCTTGACACATCGACCATGTTAAATAACCAAATATGTGAGTTTTACTTATTGTGTGTGAGCGTAGTGGCAACATTTGAGGACTTAGGGCCTGATTTACTAAATGTTTGCGTGTACTAAAATACGTACAGACATAATGGCAAACATCGAAGCTGCTCTACTAAACTTGTGCAAAGTGGATTACGTCTGTTAAGTGAGAATAAGGCGTGCAATCCATTCTGAGTCTTTGTCTTCATTAATATGCAAAATATATGCTGATCATCACAACACCCACAACACCGGGAGGAGAAAATGCAAATATGTTATAGTGTGATTCATCAACAATCATCAGCGTTTTGGGAGCACTTTTGCGTTTTAATTAGCACGTTTGAAAAGGACGCGCAGACTGACACAGTTCCACACACGGTGTGGACAGACAAGGATCCTCCGTCCTACGTGTGTGTGTGTGTCAACATATTTCGATGGTCAGAAGTAAAAGATATTAGACACGTTGTGTATTCAGCAACATGCTTTTATAATTTCATAGTTGCTTGATGACTTAATTTAACCTCTTAAGGCCCAAGCTGTTTGTTTACATGCTTTTTTTATTTATTTCTCTTTGCTATTTGGGCTTATTGGACCGTATTTACAATAAAAACTAAGACTCGTCTTTTGATATGATGTACTTAGTCCATAAGTACACAAATGTGTACTTCATGTTTAGTGACATGCTAATTCTTATTTTTACACTTTTTTTCCCCAAATTCCATTGTATGTTATACTCTTCTGACACCACCAGATGGCAGTATAAGTGTCCACATAAGCGGCCATAAAACCCCAATTCAGTAGTGTCCACGTATGTGGCCACTAAGGCCTTTAGATAAAGGGGAACTGCACCTTTTTTTTAATATTGCCTGTCATTCACAATCCTTATGTAAATCAAGAACACATGTGTTTTTCTTTTTTTATGCATTCTAAATAGTAAATAAATGCGATCAAAAGTCTGCATACAATGTAGCCAAAATGAGTTTTGCTCTATTCTGCCTATAAAGCCTTTAAAAAACATCCAAACCCCTCCATTAAGGTTGTAATACTGTACATGATGTAAGTATATTGTGCAAGTTGCTTCCTCGCGGTCCCACTGACAGACACTTCACAGGAGCCAAGCGTGCCGTTTTAAGAAAGTTTTAATGCACATATGCTTTTTGGTTCGCAGAACGTGACCTTTCAGTCCCGTCCGTATCCTCTTTCCCTCTCTGCTCCCGGCTGCTCACTGTTAAAGACAACAGATAATTAGATTACTACGTACCACCTGTGAAGTCTATAATCACCTGCCAGCTGTGTCTCGCCGTCAGCACATGCCCTGCCCCTATCCGAAGGTGCTCCGCCCTCAACACCATCAACAGAGGCGGTGACCTTTGCTCCTGCGGGCTCGCATGATCAAACTCTCCCTCCACATATATATGTAATGTAGTAGAAGGCACATTTTAATAACATGTCATATTTGCGTATTTTGATCATTTTAAGCATTTTAAGCATTAATTTCAAAAACGTATCACGACGTTCACTTTTTCTTTTTTTTTTTAAACATCACTGATTATTACTCACTGCAGACTTCACGAGAGCCAACAAACGTAATAAAACATCACTTACTGTACAAGGTCTGCTGTCATTAGGATGCCGACTGATAGAATATTGTTATATTCCCGTTTAGATGACGAATGACTCATAATCCTCGTGAAGAAAAGGGGGGCGGAACCAAGCGTCTTTTCGTGTCAATCTCCTCTTGCCATATCCGGGTCTAAATTGGCTGTCAAAGTGTACATCATCCTTCTACTATCCAGGTGAGAGGCATGATTCATGATCTACAATTAACTTCCACGGGCAAGGAAGCAGCTTACCACTCGATGATGTAAACATCGGCACACGGGCTCGCGATCACCGCGCCGCTATGAATAGTTTGTCTGCGTCAGCGCTTGTAATAACAATATCACTAATACTCGGTTAATATTCAAGTCACGGCATGTAGATGGAGTACTGTTGGCGCTTTTTGGATGTTTATTTAGTGGGTTTTATGGGCGGAAAAAATGCATTTAAAAGAATACATTCGTCATGTCTTTCACGATGATTGTGAACGAAAGGCAAAATTCTAAATAAAAGTTAAGTTCCCCTTAAAGGTAAATGAGGAGTTTGCGTGTACTATAAGGGGCAAAACGCTCTCATTTACTGCACATTCATGTTATCATGCTCTTACCTGTGGCGTTTTGCCATGTTCTCAAACATGCAGGAGACATCTACCACTTTTTATGGGCATTTTAGCAGCCGCCGTGCAGTGCATCGACACCATGAAGGTGCATTCGTTGTTTTTATCATATAGAATATATGTTAGTAATATATAATGTACGTGAAAAAAACATATTTAAAATTTTTTAAATGACACCAAAACACATAAATTCATTTTAATTTACCCTGTGGAGGGAGGTGGTGACCTTTGCTCCTGCAGGAGCGATGGCCACACCTCCCTCCACATACCCCTGTAAATAGGGCGGTCTGCACCACTTTCAAAAGGCAAATGCAGTCTTACTAAATCACACGCACACTAATAGTACACAGTCTTTTATGGATTGCACACTCTGATTAGTGTGAGGTGTTAGGATCTTAGTGAATCAGTCCCTTTGGATGAAGTCATTGGGCTCAAATACTAGTGTGGCCTCAATAGCCCTGCTGTAGTGTGTAGCATGCTGGAAACATACTTGCCAACCCTCCCGAATTTTCCGGGAGACTCCCGAATTTCAGAGCCACACAACAAGAAGGAGATGAAGCAGAAGAACGAAGAAAGACGAGGATGGACAATTCAACCCTAAACTCACTCCTTTCCTGCAAATTAAATTTCACAGATGCTGCCCATACCTATGCTCCTTCAAAGGCTGTGCTACTGGCTGCAAAGCATTGCACTTTCAAATACAACTGTCATGTTCTGGGGTCATGTTTTGTTTGGTTATGTTCTGTTGGTTTTTGGAGTCTTTTAGTTCCAGTATGCGCTTCCTGGTTTTTGTCACCATGACGACTCATTGGTTTCACCTGACTCATTTGGACTCACGCACCTGTCACTAATCAGGAAGAGACTATTTAAGCCTGTAGTCGCCAGGTAGTCGGCCTGGCGACATTACTCTTGATACTCTGATGATACTCTGTTCTTGCTATGTGCGCTACTCTGATTACTCTGTCCATGCCATAGTTCATGCTGCTCTTTTCATGCTCGTTTCTTGATACAGTAAGTGTTTTTTGTTTCATGTCCATAGTTCTGCCTTAGTGTTAGTTTTGTTCCCTGCGTTAAGTTTTGTGCCTCCCCTGTGAGCGCCTTTTGTTTGTACCGTTTTGTAGCTTTAGAGTTAAGATTAAATCGTGTTTTTACCTGCACGCCATGTCCAGTCAAGTTCGTTTGCATCCCGGGAAAATAATCCACGCAGTAAGCTGCGTCGTAATAGTCCTCGTTCTGACAACAACAATGAGTAAAGGAGTGTTATGTGTGTGTGTATACCGATCGTTAGCTTTTTCCTTAACATCTAAGTTGAATAGTCACCCAGTGGCCACAGAATTAGGTACACCTGCACCGTCAAATGTCATAGTACAGTATACAAGTACAGTATTGTCAGGTTGAACACTGAAATTCAAGTATTTCTTTTATTTATATATATATATATATATATATATATATATATATATATATATATATATATATATATATATATATATATATATATATATAAAATAAAATACATATATATGTATATATATAGCTAGAATTCACTGAAAGTCAAGTATTTATTATATATATATATATATGTATATATATATATATATATATATATATATATATATATATATATATATATATATATACACACAGGTAAAAGCCAGTAAATTAGAATATTTTGAAAAACTTGATTTATTTCAGTAATTGCATTCAAAAGGTGTAACTTGTACATTATATTTATTCATTGCACACAGACTGATGCATTCAAATGTTTATTTCATTTAATTTTGATGATTTGAAGTGGCAACAAATGAAAATCCAAAATTCCGTGTGTCACAAAATTAGAATATTACTTAAGGCTAATACAAAAAAGGGATTTTTAGAAATGTTGGCCAACTGAAAAGTATGAAAATGAAAAATATGAGCATGTACAATACTCAATACTTGGTTGGAGCTCCTTTTGCCTCAATTACTGCGTTAATGCGGCGTGGCATGGAGTCGATGAGTTTCTGGCACTGCTCAGGTGTTATGAGAGCCCAGGTTGCTCTGATAGTGGCCTTCAACTCTTCTGCGTTTTTGGGTCTGGCATTCTGCATCTTCCTTTTCACAATACCCCACAGATTTTCTATGGGGCTAAGGTCAGGGGAGTTGGCGGGCCAATTTAGAACAGAAATACCATGGTCCGTAAACCAGGCACGGGTAGATTTTGCGCTGTGTGCAGGCGCCAAGTCCTGTTGGAACTTGAAATCTCCATCTCCATAGAGCAGGTCAGCAGCAGGAAGCATGAAGTGCTCTAAAACTTGCTGGTAGACGGCTGCGTTGACCCTGGATCTCAGGAAACAGAGTGGACCGACACCAGCAGATGACATGGCACCCCAAACCATCACTGATGGTGGAAACTTTACACTAGACTTCAGGCAACGTCGATCCTGTGCCTCTCCTGTCTTCCTCCAGACTCTGGGACCTCGATTTCCAAAGGAAATGCAAACCAAACCAACCCAAACCATCAGTGATGGTTTGGGGTGCCATGTCATCTGCTGGTGTCGGTCCACTCTGTTTCCTGAGATCCAGGGTCAACGCAGCCGTCTACCAGCAAGTTTTAGAGCACTTCATGCTTCCTGCTGCTGACCTGCTCTATGGAGATGGAGATTTCAAGTTCCAACAGGACTTGGCGCCTGCACACAGCGCAAAATCTACCCGTGCCTGGTTTACGGACCATGGTATTTCTGTTCTAAATTGGCCCGCCAACTCCCCTGACCTTAGCCCCATAGAAAATCTGTGGGGTATTGTGAAAAGGAAGATGCAGAATGCCAGACCCAAAAACGCAGAAGAGTTGAAGGCCACTATCAGAGCAACCTGGGCTCTCATAACACCTGAGCAGTGCCAGAAACTCATCGACTCCATGCCACGCCGCATTAACGCAGTAATTGAGGCAAAAGGAGCTCCAACCAAGTATTGAGTATTGTACATGCTCATATTTTTCATTTTCATACTTTTCAGTTGGCCAACATTTCTAAAAATCCCTTTTTTGTATTAGCCTTAAGTAATATTCTAATTTTGTGACACACGGAATTTTGGATTTTCATTTGTTGCCACTTCAAATCATCAAAATTAAATGAAATAAACATTTGAATGCATCAGTCTGTGTGCAATGAATAAATATAATGTACAAGTTACACCTTTTGAATGCAATTACTGAAATAAATCAAGTTTTTCAAAATATTCTAATTTACTGGCTTTTACCTGTATATATATATATATATATATATATATTAAGGATGTCCGATAATGGCTTTTTGCCGATATTCCGATATTGTCCAACTCTTTAATTACCGATACCGATATCAACCGATACCGATATCAACCGATATATACAGTCGTGGAATTAACACATTATTATGCCTAATTTGGACAACCAGGTATGGTGAAGATAAGGTACTTTATAAAATAAAATAAGATAAATAAATTAAAAACATTTTCTTGAATAAAAAAGAAAGTAAAACAATATAAAAACAGTTACATAAAAACTAGTATTGAATGAAAATTAGTCAAATTAACTGTTAAAGGTTAGTACTATTAGTGGACCAGCAGCACGCACAATCATGTGTGCTTACGGACTGTATCCCTTGCAGACTGTATTGATATATATTGATATATAATGTAGGAACCACAATATTAATAACAGAAAGAAACAACCCTTTTGTGTGAATGAGTGTGAATGGGGGAGGGAGGTTTTTTGGGTTGGTGCACTAATTGTAAGTGTATCTTGTGTTTTTTATGTTGATTTAATAAAAAATAAATAAATAAATAAATACATACATAAAAAGATACCGATAATTAAAAAAAACGATACCGATAATTTCCGATATTACATTTTAACGCATTATCTGACATCTCTAATATATATATGTATATATATATATATATATATATATATATATATATATATATATATATGTATATATATATATATATAAGAAATACTTGAATTTCAGTGAATTCTAGCTATAAATATACTCCTCCCCCCTTAATCCCCCCCCCCACGCCCCCCACCCCACCCCCACCCACCTCAACCCCCCCCTCTCAAAATCTCCTGAATTCGGAGGTCTCAAAGTTGGCGAGTATAGCTGGGAACTATCTGTGCATGTGATGGAAGAATGCACTGCACATGTGATGGAGGAATGCACAGTGCAGGGTTGAAATTCTACTGAATTTGCATTAAATCAGGTTGTTTTAGCTAATAATCATGCTGCAAGATGTAGCATGTTGCGTTCAATGTTTATTCCCATTAATTCCCATATATTCCCGTTGATTCCCATGGAAAGATTCCAACTTTGAATATTCCCGGAATTTTGCAACCCTACTGCTGGCACAAACATATGGAGAATACCCGCCCTCACTCTTCTGTTTCCGACCTCAGGAGACTTGGATGATACGGCGCCGACGAGCTCCCTAATGCTTGCCACGTCACCTCAAGTATCACCTGCCCTCAAAGAGGCGTCGCCCACCCCGCCCTCCTCTCCACTAGTCAACACTGGCTTTTGTGTATACAGGTAACACACCTTTGCCATATAGAGGATCTTTAAAAAGCAATTAGGCTTAAAAACAGCACAGATGTGACATTTTCCCTGTGTGTCTTTCTCAGTTCCGGAGTTCAGACGGAGCTGATGGGTCTACAAGTGGACTATTGGGCGGTGCCCAGCGAGAGAAAGAAGGAAGTGGAGAAGCGTGACCCTTTGGCCAAAAACACGCTCAAGTGCAATTTCCGCTCGCTGCAGGTCAGCCGGCTGCCTGTGAGGGGCGCCGAGCCCAGCCCGCAGCCCGCCATGTCCATGACGGTGGTGACCAAGGAGAAGAACAAAAAGGGTGAGGCACGCCAACAAGTGACAGAGGAAAGAAGATAGTCAAGTGAATTATTATTATTATTATTTTATTTTTTAAAGTGATGTTCCTGCCCAAAAAGAGCAAAGATAAGGAGGTGGAGTCCAAGAGTCAGGTAATCGACAGCATCAGTCGCCTCATCTGCACTGCCAAGCAACAGCAAACCATGTTGACAGGTAACTTCCTGTTGTAAAACAATACAACAATATATAGAAAATGACAAAATTGTTACGATCCGCTGCCCGGATCATAGTTTGTTTATGTTTGTGTCACGTGTTTTCAGCACCTTGAGTTTAGTTTGTTTCTGTTGTCATGACGGCAGATTGTACGCACCTGCCTCTGGTTAGTGTTCGGGACGCGCACCTGTTGCCCGGGCACTAATCAGAGGGCTATTTAGTCTTTGCTCTGGCCTCACTCTGTCTGGCTTCGTAGTTTGTTCCCATACAACTGATAACGACAACTTAGATTCCCGCTAGCTTTTCACGCTATGCCATTTTGCCTGCTAGCTCCCACGCTAGTCCTTTTGTTTTTGCACGTCTTTTGTTTGATCCCCGTACGATTTATATTTTCAATAAATCATTTTCCTACCTGCAAGCTGTGTCCGAAGCCGTCTGCATCCTTGGGAGAACCACACCCGCATCATTATGCGACCAAGTCGTTTCAAAAATAGTACAACTTGTGTGTACGAGTACAGTATGTCCACACATTCATCGTCACTGCATCATTTTATTTTACAAAACCCAAAACCAGTGATGTTGGCACGTTGTGTAAATGGTAAATAAAAACAGAATACAATGATTTGCAAATCCTTTTCAACTTATATTCAATTAAATAGACTGCAAAGACAAGATATTTCATGTTCACACTGAGAAACTGATTTTTTTTGCAAATAATCATTAACTTAGAATTTAATGGCAGCAACACATTGCAAAAAAGTTGGCACAGGGGCATTTTGACCACTGTGTTACATGGCCTTTCCTTTTAACAACACTCAGTAAATGTTTGGGAACTGAGGAGACCAATTTTTGAAGCTTTTCAATTCTCCCTTGATGTACAGCTTAAGTTGTTCAACAGTCCGGGGGTCTCCGTTGTGGTATTTTAAGCTTCATAATGCGCCACACATTTTCAATAGGAGACAGGTCTGGACTACAGTCAGGCCAGTATGTTGTAACACATGGCTTGGCATTGTCTTGCTGAAATAAGCAGGGGCGTCCATGATAATGTTGCTTGAATGGCAACATATGTTGCTCCAAAACCTGTATGTACCTTTCAGCATTAATGGTGCCTTCACAGATGTGTAAGTTACCCATGCCTTGGGCGCTAATACACCCCCATAACATCACAGAGGCTGGCTTTTCAACTTTGCGCCTATAACAATCTGGGTGGCTCTTTTTCTCTTTGGTCCGGAGGACACGACGTCCACGGTTTCCAAAAACAATTTGAAATGTGGACTCGTCAGACCACAGAACACTTTTACGCTTTGTATCAGTCCATCTTAGATGAGCTCGGGCCCAGCAAAGCCGACTGCGTTTCTGGGTGTTGTTGATAAACGGTTTTCGCCTTGCATAGGAGAGTTTTACAGATGTAGCGACCAACTGTAGTTACTGACAGTGGGTTTCTGAAGTGTTCCTGAGCCAATATGGTGATATCCTTTACACACTGATGTCGCTTGTTGATGCAGTACAGCCTGAGGAATCGAAGGTCACGGGCTTAGCTGCTTACTTGCAGTGATTCCTCTAGATTCCTGAACCTTTTGATGATATTACGGACCGTAGATGGTGAAATCCCTAAATTCCTTGCAATAGCTGGTTGAGAAAGGTTTTTCTTAAACTGTTCAAGAATATGCTCACGCATTTGTTGACAAAGTGGTGACCCTCGCCCCATCCTTGTTTGTGAATGACTGAGCATTTCATGGAATCTACTTTTATACCCAATCATGGCACCCACCCGTTCCCAATTTGCCTGTTCACCTGTGGGATGTTCCAAATAAGTGTTTGATGAGCATTCCTCAACTTTATCAGTATTTATTGCCACCTTTCCCAACTTCTTTGTCACGTGGTGCTGGCATCAAATTCTAAAGTGAATGATTATTTGCAAAAAAAAAAAAAAGTTTATCAGTTTGAACATCAAATATGTTGTCTTTGTAGCATATTCAACTGAATATGGGTTGAAAATGATTTGCAAATCATTGTATTCCGTTTATATTTACATCCAACACAATTTCTCAACTCATATAGAAACGGGGTTTGTAGATTGAGGTCAGTAGGTATTTCAATGCATTATGTGATTAATACTGTACTTAATGTAGTACTTGCATGTTGTGTTGATTGCTCTCAGTGTTGATTGACGGCGTGGAGTGGAACGATGTCAAGTTTTTCCAGCTGGCGGCGCAGTGGTCCTCACACGTCAAACACTTCCCCATCGGGATCTTCGGGCACACAAAAGCATCTTACTGAAGTCCAACTTTAAAGTGAGCGCCGTCGAAGATGTTCGCTCCTTCACACTTTCCTTTGTCTGCATTGTCATGTTTTGATTTGCTGTAGCCACCTTTCCCTCTCAGACTTTGAAGATGAAAATACTGTTTGAACAAAGATGCCCTCTAACCTTTCACACAGGGAACAAATGGCCGGGTGTCATCCTCTGTTTGGGTTGGATTGAAAGCACACGTGACTCAAGAGTATATATTTTTAAGAAAAGGAAGAGGAAAAACGTCTTTTCAGAGTATTTTCTAACCAAGAATAGTTGGCTTGTGTGTGTTCCAGAGTCCTGTGCAATTTGTACATGTTCCAATAATAATCATGATTAGGGGTGTCCCGATACGATATTGATATCAGTTAACAGTCCGATATCAGCAAAAAAATCAGTATGGGATGATATCGGCGATATAAGCTCGAACAGGCAGTCTTGACTTGAAGTATTAACTTCAAGTTAACATCTAAATGTTCTCCAATAAGCACAAATAAGTCATTTACAAAAGGTAAACATGGTAGGCTATAGGCTCCTCGGAGCTCGCAGCTACACAACAGCCAAGCACACAAGATGGAAATACGTAATTAGGAATGGGTACTTTTTTGGCATTATCCCGGTCCTACCGTAAAATCCAACTGTGGAGGGGGGCGTGGTCTGCGGGCCTACCGCGGAGCGGGGTGTGTAAGGACCGGCCTCGAAGTCAGCGGCAAATGAGTAGATTGCCCAGCTGGGGCTTGTTATCTAATCACCTGTCGCCCTTATTAGCAGCAGCCGGATTGAGACACGTGGTTGGAGTTGGAGCCAGGGAGAGACGCACGCCCAGAGACAAACGTACATTGCTGGAAAGCAAGCCACCCCCGGTGTGTTATTGCAAAATAAAAATACTTTATTCAAACTGTCAACCGGGCTCCCGAAGATCTGTCGGCCAGGAGAACCCATCACAGGAGGGAAACCCCACATTGGGCGCCAATATGTGAGGTTTGCAAAATATAAATACTTTATTCAAACTGTGTACCGGGCTCCCGAAGATCTGTCGGCCAGGAGAACCCACCACAGGAGGGAAACCCCACATTGGGCACCAATATGTGAGGTTTCCCTCCTGTGGTGGGTTCTCCTGGCCGACAGATCTTCGGGAGCCCGGTACACAGTTTGAATAAAGTATTTTTATTTTGCATAAACACCCGAAGGTGACTTGCTTTCCAGCAATATACGTTTGTCTCTGGGCTTGCGTCTCTCCCTGGCTCCAACTCCAACCTTGTGTCTCGTCCCGGCTGCTGCTAATAAGGGCGACGGGTGATTAGATCAGTGGTTCTCAACCTTTTTTCAGTGATGTACCCCCTGTGAATTTTTTTTAAAATTCAAGTACCCCCTAATCAGAGCAAAGCATTTTTGGTTGAAAAAAAGAGATAAAGAATTAAAATACAGCACTATGTCATCAGTTTCTGATTTATTAAATTGTATAACAGTGCAAAATATTGCTCATTTGTAGTGGTCTTTCTTGAACTATTTGGAACAAAAGATAGGTTTTTATTTATATTTATAAAAGATTTTTGAATTGTTGCTATTTTTACAATATTTTAAAAAAATCTCACGTACCCCTTGGCATACCTTCAAGTACCCCCAGGGGTACGCGTACCCCCATTTGAGAACTGGATTAGATAACAAGCCCCAGCTGGGCAATCTACTCACCTACCGCTGACTTCGAGGCCGGTCCTTACACACCCCGCTCCGCGGCAGGCCCACAGTCCACGCTCCCCCCTCCACAACAACAGCGCCATGTTACGGCTCTTTGCACTACGGCACTTGGCGATCACTCCAGCAGCACTGAGAGCTGAGCACTACCTCTCGGTAATGTAGCAATTTCAATGCCAACAAAGAAACTGACGCAAAAAAACGCTCCAATGTAAGTAAAGTACGGCGCCATGTTCCCCCAAAAAATGCTGTCGCTTGATGCTAACATACATTGTCTTTGCTGTTGACATGTTACTGATTAGCATTAGCAATTTTACATGGCGATTTCAACACCTCCAAATGTGTCAATGATAACTACAACTAAGATGCACGTTACAATCAAACAGCTGGTGTGTAATAAGCACAATACTTACAGTATTAACATTTTGTAGGGCTAAACAGACAGCAATGACTGGACTGATCTACACACCATTAACTATACACTACTGACCTCCAATGTCTTGGACTTGCAACTGTCATTGAGAATCTGACTGTGGAGGTTGCCCTCCCGTGGGTCCTCCAGACCACCAAGCATCAACCCGGATCAGGGTTACAACACAGTCTTTATTCTGAATTGTGCTGCAGGTTGCTTTCCAGCAATTGTCTGTCACTCTAGCTCCACCAATCTCTCTCCTCCCGGCTGCTGCTTATACAGAGCGACAGGTGATTAGACAACAAGGCCCACCTGGGCCATCCACGCACCCGTCGCTGACTTCGAGGCCGGTCCTGGCACACCCCGTTCCGCAGCAGGCCCGCAGGCCACGCCCCCCCTCCACACTGACATTTCATAATAAAACAAGATTTAAAAACTAGACAGCAGTTATCATAATCAGCTCATTTTTAAATGTGGCAAAAAAATTCTTTATTTATTAACATACACAAAAGTACTGAAAATTGGTACTGTTGAGTACCAGTACAGATTCCCAGGTACCGGGAATCTGTACTGTATCGGTTAAAATGAGAACGGTAGTCATCCCTGTACTTAATAGAACACTATTGCAGTCTGAAACAGCACATTTATCAATATAAACAAGTATCAAATAATTATATTTGCATATTTTTACACACATACAAAGCCTCAAAGGCGGAATCCTTTTAAAAAGTATCCAATAACAAATGTGTCCGCATCATCCAACTTTCTGCGTCATGAGCTTAATTTAATGATTTATTTTTACCACTCGGTGTTGCCTAAACAAATTAACAGCATACATTTGTCAAAGGATTCGTATTTTTCATGGCCACCCTGTTTTTTTTGGTTAATTTCACTTGATCAAACATTTTGTTAACATTCTACACTGCAAAATATTAAAAAGTATGCATTGTGATTCGTGCTGATATCGTGTCGGGTTAATATCGGTATTAAAGTTAAAGTTAAAATACCCAAGATTGTCACACACACACTAGGCATACTTGCCAACCCTCCCGGATTTTCCGGGAGACTCCCGAAATTCAGCGCCTCTCCCGAAAACCTCCCGGGACAAATTTTCTCCCGAAAATCTCCCGAAATTCAGGCGGAGCTGGAGGCCACGCCCCCTCCAGCTCCATGCGGACCTGAGTCCGCTTTCCCACAATATAAAGAACGTCTACAGTAAAGCAGTCCGTCTGCCGTAAACAGCAATGTTGTGACACTCTTAAACAGGACAATACTGCCATCTAGTGCATTTGATGAAAGCACTTTTGTGCGTGCCACACAGCAATGCATCATCAGAGAGGGTGTTCAGCATGGTTAGAAAGATAGTGACAGAGAATAGAACAAGGATGGACAATTCAACCCTTAACTCAACAATGAGTAGATGAGTGTTATGTGTGTGTATATGTGTAAATAAATGAACACTGAAATTCAAGTATTTCTTTTATATATATATATATATATATATATATATATATAATTTATAGCTAGAATTCACTGAAAGTCAATTATTTCTTATATATATATATATATATATATATATATATATATATATATATATATATATATATATATATATATATATATATATATCCATCCATCCATTTTCTACCGCTTATTCCCTTCGGGGTCGCGGGGATATATATATATATATATATATATATATATATATATATATATATATATATATATATATATATATATATATATATATATATATGAAATACTTGACTTGGTGAATTCTAGCTGTAAATATACTCCTCCCCTCTTAACCACGCCCCCGCCCCAACCACGCCCCCTGCACCCACCCCCCGAAATTGGAGGTCTCAAGGTTGGCAAGTATGACACTAGGTGTCGGCGAAATTATTCTCTGCATTTGACCCATCACCCTTGATCACCCGCTGGGAGGTGAGGGGAGCAGTGAGCAGCAGCGGTGGCCGCTCCCGGGAATAATTTTTGGTGATTTAACCCCCAATTTCAACCCTTGATGCTGAGTGCCAAGCAGTGAGGTAATGGGTCCCAATTTTATAGTCTTTGGTATGACTCGGCCAGGGTTTGAACTCACGACCTGCGGCTCCATGGTATCAGAAGTGGAAAAAGTTGTATCGGGACACTCCTAATGATATCAATGGCTAATTAGATTAGCATCTTGTCTCACAAACGTGAGCGTTTGCTGACAATAACAAACATTTAGTCAACCAATCTGCTGCTTCTTGAGCTAAAAGTACAAACGTTTGAAGTCTTCTTTGCTCTGTTGACGAGCATTAGAGGAGACGAACGGGCTAGTTAGCTTAGCATATGCTAATTCTCGAATTCTGGGAGTGAATTTGTGTAATCCTCTGATGGTTTGGCGACGAATAATCTTCCTACTTTCTGTGATTATTTGTGTACGTCCGGGCAATTACCGTATTTTTCGGAGTATAAGTCGCTCCGGAGTATAAGTTGCATTTTTTGGGGAAATTTATTCGATAAAAGCCAACACCAAGAATAGACATTTGAAAGGCAATTTAAAATAAATAAAGAATAGTGAACAACAGGCTGAATAAGTGTACGTTATATGAGGCATAAATAACCAACTGAGAACGTGCCTGGTATGTTAACGTAACATATTATGGTAAGAGTCATAACATATAGAACATGCTATACATTTACCAAACAATCTGTCACTCATACGTCTAGTCCAGTGGTTCTTAACCTGGGTTCGATCGAACCCTAGTGGTTCGGTGAGTCGGCCTCAGGGTTTCGGCGGAGCCTCCGCCGCGGAGGTCAAGACACACCTGACTCATCGTGCAAATAAAAACTTCTCCCTATCGACGTATTATGGATACCCCCAAACAATGTTCCCTCTAATTTTCCATATGCGTGAGCAAACGTAAAAACTCCTTGAGCAATCGGTGGAGCACATGTGAGCGACGTCAGACGTGCACATGCACTGTGGTCACACCTGCAGCACACCTGTCCCAAAACTGACTAGATAACAAGTTAAATATTTTATTATTATAATCAAATGACAGCAGTCATTTCCATTTCTAATATAAGTGTTTTGGCCCACTTACAATGACAATAACCAAAAATATTGTTTTTCATGAGCTGTGTACTAGTATTATATGTCTGGGTGGAGGTCCTGCTTTGGAAATAATTGTACCCCTTTCAGATATCGCATTTAGTTCCCACTAAAACATTCACATGTTGCACAATGAGATGTAAACATGGGATCATGTGTACATTCCTGTAACTTTCTGTTTGTAAAATATATCTTTATTAGTATTTCTTTAAAATAATAACATCATTTCATGATTAATATTTATAAATTAAGATTAAATTAAAGAAAAAAAACATTTTATTTTTCACTAAAGAAGGGTTCGGTGAATGTGCATATGAAACTGATGGGGTTCGGTACCTCCAACAAAGTTAAGCACCACTGGTCTA
Organism: Nerophis lumbriciformis; assembly: GCF_033978685.3. Taxonomy (NCBI): domain Eukaryota; kingdom Metazoa; phylum Chordata; class Actinopteri; order Syngnathiformes; family Syngnathidae; genus Nerophis; species Nerophis lumbriciformis. Next base: position 44,645,295 of record NC_084555.2, read on the forward strand.
GTCTCTTACGTGAATGAGCTAAATAATATTATTTGATATTTTACGGTAATGGGTTAATAATTTCACACATAAGTCGCTCCTGAGTATAAGTCGCATCCCCGGCCAAACTATGAAAAAAACTGCGACTTATAGTCCGAAAAATACGGTACTCTGTTGATTTTGAAATATATATACGGCCAAAGATCAAACGTAACATCTGAACATTGTGCCTGTTTTAAAATGATCATGCCATGCTAGTGAAACAACTGATCACTGTCAAACTTTCAGCAATTATTAGTGTATATCCCAGCAAGAACACTATTGATTTTGAAAGATATGCGACACAAGACGGCCGAAGAAGTCAAATCTATGCAGTACATGTCCCGTTGAAATGCTCTGCTGGTTAGCCACTTTGCAGCTGATCGTCTTCAAACTTTCAGTGGTCGTCAGTCTTTTGTTATATGTCATTTCAAGGTTGGCCACTTTTTTTTTTAACCATTCTTCAATGTCAGAGCAACAATGCTATTGATGTTGAGGGCTCTAACATAATAAAGATAGCTAAATGCTAAACGTGGCTTCGTATTCAATAAAAAATAATATCTGTTTTCTCCACTAACTCGACAAAAAAGCAAAAATGGTCCGTTGAAACGAGTTTGACTGCTACGATTTTACCAGTTTTTTTGGAATATTCATTCTAGAAATCTTTTCAACACTTCTGCAAACATAATTGTGTGTGTGTATGTGTGTGTGTGTGTGTTCTGGCAATGCTTACTTAATGGGGACAACACTCTGTTTACACCAGGCCTGGGCAATTATTTTGACTCGGGGGCCGCATTTAGAGAAGAAAATGTGTCTGGGGGTCGGTATATCTATTTTTAGGAACACTAATACAAAACCTCACAATAATGTCTGATTGAATACTAAAAACGTTATGACAGAACGCCTTAAAAAAACATAATGGAATTTTAAATTTTTCTATGAACGATAAAACACTGAATATTGACATAATACAAACGTCACATCCCCGTTCGATCGACATATTTTACAATCAAGTGAAACGCAACAAAAATGCAACAAACAGTGAAATATAAACACGAAGGGTACAAAATAAACCCACCGACAATCTGATACATCTGATACATCACTAAGCTTTAGAACTTTGTTGTGAAAATCTCCTTCCGCGTCTGTGGAAACGCTTCCCGCCCACACTGCTTGGTGCCTCGTCTGAGCTGCTGTGACGTAGATTTCCATAGTAACTAATTCGATTACCATAGTAATCGGTAAAGCATCCCAAAGTGCAGATTCCAACCATTGAAATATTTTGTATAGTTGAAGACTTACGGTCATTAGAAAACATGACTGCACATCATAATGGCAGCTACACTTTCCATTTTAAAGATCTAAAAAAATTATTTGGGAATGTCCGGCGGGCCGGATTGAAAAGCTCAACGGGCCGCATGTGGCCCCCGGGCCTTAATTTGCGCAGGTCTGGTTTACACAGTCACCTTTAGGGGACCTCTGACGGTATGGGGACAAAAAAAAAACAGGTCCCCTAAAGGGAAACCTTTTTAAATGATAGTCAGATCCATTCTGAAGATGCCTAAGTGAGTTTTAAAGGGGAACATTATCACCAGACCTATGTAAGCGTCAATATATACCTTGATGTTGCAGAAAAAAGACCATATATTTTTTTAACCGATTTCCGAACTCTAAATGGGTGAATTTTGGCGAATTAAATATTCGCTCTCGGAGCGATGACGTCACAACGGGAAGCAATCCGCCATTTTCTCAAACACCGGGTCAAAACAGCTCTGTTATTTTCCGTTTTTTCGACTGTTTTCCGTACCTTGGAGACATCATGCCTCGTCGGTGTGTTGTCGGAGGGTGTAACAACACGAACAGGGACGGATTCAAGTTGCACCAGTGGCCCAAAGATGCGAAAGTGGCAAGAAATTGGACGTTTGTTCCGCACACTTTACCGACGAAAGCTATGCTACGACAGAGATGGCAAGAATGTGTGGATATCCTGCGACACTCAAAGCAGATGCATTTCCAACGATAAAGTCAAAGAAATCTGCCGCCAGACCCCCATTGAATCTGCCGGAGTATGTGAGCAATTCAGGGACAAAAGAACCTCGGTAGCACGGCAAGCAATGGCGGCAGTTTGTTCCCGCAGACGAGCGAGCTAAACCCCCCTGGATGTCTTGGCTCACACCGTCCCTTATGCCACCGAAGATAATCAAGAGAAGAATATCAACCCTAGCTTCCCTGGCCTGCTGACATCAACTCCAAAACTGGACAGATCAGCTTTCAGGAAAAGAGCGCGGATGAGGGTATGTCTACAGAATATATTAATTGATGAAAATTGGGTTGTCTGCACTCTCAAAGTATGCTGTAAACCTAGTTCATAGTTGTTAGTTTCCTTTAATGCCAAACAAACACATACCAATCGTTTGTTAGAAGGCGATCGCCGAATTCGTCCTCGCTTTCTCCCGTGTCGCTGGCTGTCGTGTCGTTTTCGTCGGTTTCGCTTGCATACGGTTCAAACCGATATGGCTCAATAGCTTCAGTTTCTTCTTCAATTTCGTTGTCGCTACCTGCCTCCACACTACAACCATCCGTTTCAATACATGCGTAATCTGTTGAATCGCTTAAGCCGCTGAAATCCGAGTCTGAATCCGAGCTAATGTCGCTATAGCTTGCTATTCTATCCGCCATGTTTGTTTGTGTTGGCTTCACTGTGTGACGTCACAGGAAAATGGACGGGTGTATATATAACGATGGTTAAAATCAGGCACTTTGAAGCTTTTTTTAGGGATATTGCGTGATGGGTAAAATTTTGAAAAAAACTTCGAAAAATAAAATAAGCCACTGGGAACTGATTTTTAAAGGTTTTAACCCTTCTGAAATTGTGATAATGTTCCCCTTTAATGGGGACATCACTCTGTTTACACCAGGCCTGGGCAATTATTTTGACTCGGGGGCCACATTTAGAGATAAAAATGTGTCTGGGGGCCGGAATATCTATTTTTAGGAACACTAATGCAAAACCTCACAATAATGTCTGATTGAATGCTAAAAACGTTATGACAGAACGCCTTAAAAAAACGTAATGGAATTTTAAATGTTTCTATGAACGATAAAACACTGAATATTGACAAAATATAAACGTCACACCCCCTTTTGATCGACATATTTTACAATCAAGTGAAACGCAAGAAAAATGCAACAAACAGTGAAATATAAACGCGAAGGATACAAAATAAACCCACCGACAATCTTGATATATCTGATACATCACTAAGCTTTAGAACTTTGTTGTGAAAATCTCCTTCCGCGTCTGTGGAAACGCTTCCCGCCCACACTGCTTGGTGCCTCATCTGAGCTGCTGTGACGTAGATTACCATAGTAACTAATTAGATGACCATTGTGACTAATTAGATGACCATAGTAACTAATTAGATGACCATAGTAACTAATTAGATGACCATAGTAACTGGTAAAGATTCCAACCATTGACAGACTTTGTATAGTTCAAGACTTACGGTCATTAGAAAACATGACTGCACATCATAATGGCAGCTACACTTTCCATTTTAAAGATCTAAAAAAATTATTTGGGAATGTCCGGCGGGCCAGATTGAAAAGCTCAGCATGTGGCCCCCGGGCCTTAATTTGCCCAGGTCTGGTTTAAATAAATAAATAAATGGGTTGTACTTGTATAGCGCTTTTCTACCTTCAAGGTACTCAAAGCGCTTTGACACTACTTCCACATTTACCCATTCACACACACATTCACACACTGATGGCGGGAGCTGCCATGCAAGGCGCTAACCAGCAGCCATCAGGAGCAAGGGTGAAGTGTCTTGCTCAGGACACAACGGACATGACGAGGTTGGTACTAGGTGGGGATTGAACCAGGGACCCTCGGGTCGCGCACGGCCATTCTTCCACTGCGCCACGCCGTCCCTTTACACAGTCACCTTTAGGGGACCTCTGACGGTATAGGGACAAAAAAAAACAGGTCCCCTAAAGGGAAACCTTTTTAAATAATAGTCAGATCCATTCTGAAGATGCCTAAGTGAGTTTTAATCTTTGGCCCATAAAACATGTGAGACATTTGCACATTTGCATCATGTCATATTTAATTTGAACTTTTTTTTTTTTAAATGGTCCTCAGTAGTCACGTACAAATTTGTGTGAATTATGCAAAATTATTTTAATTTGGTCCCCATGAACCATATTTTCCCCCAGGGTCCCCAGTAAGAATGATCAGCACATTACTTCATCAATCCAGAGATTTAAAGACGTGTATGAGCTAACTGGGCATTTTACCTCATTTTTTTTTATGCCTCCACAACCTGTAGAAAGGGTGGTCCCCACAAGTAATGATCCAAAAATTGGTCCCCATTCCAAATACCAGTATGTGTGTGTGTGTGTGTGTGTGTGTGTGTGTGTGTGTGTGTGTGTGTGTGCGTGTGTGTGTGTGTGTGTGTGCTTGTATTATGAATGTAGAGATGAATGTAAAAAAAAAAAAAAAGCACTTTTCAATGTTTGGTCAGTGGTGAATGCAAGCCACACAGGAAGCTGCAAACACGACATTGTGATTAATGTGATTAATCATTGCGGTCAATATGATTGATCGTTGTGATTGACGTCATTAATTAGTGTGATTAATTGCGTCATGCATTGAAATATTTTCCTGGACTCAGCTCAGCCTGTGTTTGTCATGTACTGTAAAGCAAGACGGTGAATGATGCAACTGTACACAATGTAAATGAAAACTAATTTCATTAAAATGTCTATAAAATGATGGCTCATGTAGTTTTGTGCCTTCTTGAAAAGTGCCTCATTGTGCAAGTAGGGATGAACCTTCCATTCTACTCATTTGGACTTCATGGTCCTGCATATTCAACTTCATTCACTCATTCATACATGGTTACGAGTGTTGTTCATTCATTCATAGATGATTACTAGTATACTTCTCATTCACACATGATTACTAGTATATTTTACTCATTATATGCTTACTAGTATATTTTCATACATGATTACTAGTATACTTCACTCATTCACACATGATTACTAGTATATTTTACTCATTACATGCTTACTAGTATATTTTCATACACGATTACTAGTATACTTCACTCATTCTCACATGATTACTAGTGTATTTTACTCATTACATGGTTACTAGTATAGTGCATACATGATTACTAGTATACTTAACTCATTCACACATGGTTATTAGTATATTTCACACATAATTACTGGTATATTTCATACGTGATTACTAGTAAACTTCACTCATTCACATGTTATTATTAGTATATTTCACACATGATTACTAGTACATTTCACTCATTACATGGTTACTAGTATATTTCATACACGATTACTAGTATACTTCACTCATTCACACAGGGTTACTAGTATCTTTCATACATGATTACTAGTATATCTCTTCCATGTATACATGGTTTGATATACTTCACTCATTCATCATTCATTCACATATGATTACTAGTATAATTTGCTCATTCACACATGATTACTAGTATATTTCATACATGATTACTAGTAAACTTCACTCATTCACATGTGATTATTAGTATTTTTCACACATGATTACTGGTATATTTCACTCATTGCATGGTTACTAGTATATTTCATACACGATTACTAGTATACTTCACTCATTCACACATGATTACTATTATATTTTCATACACGATTTCTGGTATATTTTACTCATTACATGCTTACTAGTATATTTTCATACATGATTACTAGTATACTTCACTCATTCACACATGATTACTAGTATATTTTACTCATTACATGCTTACTAGTATATTTTCATACATGATTACTAGTATACTTCACTCATTCACACATGATTACTAGTATATTTTACTCATTACATGCTTACTAGTATATTTTCATACACGATTACTAGTATACTTCACTCATTCACACATGATTACTAGTGTATTTTACTCATTACATGGTTACTAGTATAGTGCATACATGATTACTAGTATACTTAACTCATTCACACATGGTTATTAGTATATTTCACACATTCACACATAATTACTGGTATATTTCCTACGTGATTACTAGTAAACTTCACTCATTCACATGTGATTATTAGTATATTTCACACATGATTACTAGTACATTTCACTCATTACATGGTTACTAGTATATTTCACACACGATTACTAGTATACTTCACTCATTCACACAGGGTTAGTAGTATCTTTCATACATGATTACTAGTATATTTCTTCCATTTATACATGGTTTGATATACTTCACTCATTCATCATTCATTCACATATGATTACTAGTATAATTTGCTCATTCACACATGATTACTAGTATATTTCATACATGATTACTAGTAAACTTCACTCATTCACACATGATTAGTATTATATTTTCATACACGATTACTGGTATATTTTACTCATTACATGCTTACTAGTATTACTAGTATACTTCACTCATTCACACATAATTACTAGTATATTTTACTCATTACATGCTTACTAGTATATTTTCATACATGATTACTAGTATACTTCACTCATTCACACATGATTACAAGTATATTTTACTCATTACCTGCTTACTAGTATATTTTCATACATGATTACTAGTATACTTCACTCACTCACACATAATTACTAGTATATTTTACTCATTACATGCTTACTAGTATATTTTCATACATGATTACTAGTATACTTCACTCATTCACACATGATTACAAGTATATTTTACTCATTACCTGCTTACTAGTATATTTTCATACATGATTACTAGTAAACTTCACTCATTCACACATGATTAGTATTATATTTTCATACACGATTACTGGTATATTTTACTCATTACATGCTTACTAGTATATTTTCATACATGATTACTAGTATACTTCACTCATTCACACATAATTACTAGTATATTTTACTCATTACATGCTTACTAGTATATTTTCATACATGATTACTAGTATACTTCACTCATTCACACATGATTACAAGTATATTTTACTCATTACCTGCTTACTAGTATATTTTCATACATGATTACTAGTATACTTCACTCACTCACACATAATTACTAGTATATTTTACTCATTACATGCTTACTAGTATATTTTCATACATGATTACTAGTATACTTCACTCATTCACACATGATTACTAGTATATTTTACTCATTACATGCTTACTAGTATATTTTCATACACGATTACTAGTATACTTCACTCATTCACACATGATTACTAGTGTATTTTACTCATTACATGGTTACTAGTATAGTGCATACACGATTACTAGTATACTTCACTCATTCACACATGATTACTAGTGTATTTTACTCATTACATGGTTACTAGTATAGTGCATACATGATTACTAGTATACTAAACTCATTCACACATGGTTATTAGTATATTTCACACATTCACACATAATTACTGGTATATTTCATACGTGATTACTAGTAAACTTCACTCATTCACATGTTATTATTAGTATATTTCACACATGATTACTAGTACATTTCACTCATTACATTGTTACTAGTATATTTCATACACGATTACTAGTATACTTCACTCATTCACACAGGGTTACTATTATCTTTCATACATGATTACTAGTATATTTCCTCCATTTAAACATAGTTACTAATGTACTTCACTCATTCATCATTCATTCACATATGATTGCTAGTATAATTCGCTCATTCACACATGATTACAAGTTTATTTCACACATGATAACTAGTATACGTCACTCATTCACACATGATTACTAGTATATTTCACACATTCTTACATGATTACTTGTATATTTCATACATGATTACTAGTAAACTTCACTCATTCACATGTGATTATTAGTATCTTTCACACATGATTACTAGTATATTTCACTCATTATATGTTACTAGTATATTGCATACACTATTACTAGTAAACTTCACTCATTCACATGTGATTACTAGTATCTTTCACACATGATTACTAGTATATTTCACTCATTATATGTTACTAGTATATTGCATACACGATTACTAGTATACTTCACTCATTCACACATGGTTATTAGTATATTTCACACATTCATACATGATTACTAGGATATTTCATACTTAATTACTAGTAAACTTCACTCATTCACATGTGATTATTAGTATATTTCACACATGATTACTAGTACATTTCACTCATTACATGGTTACTAGTATATTTCATACACGATTACTAGTATACTTCACTCATTCACACAGGGTTACTATTATCTTTCATACATGATTACTAGTATATTTCCTCCATTTATACATGGTTACTAATATACTTCACTCATTCATCATTCATTCACATATGATTACTAGTATAATTCGCTCATTAGTCATTCACATCGACGTCCCACTGGGGTGAGTTTTTCCTTGCCCTTATGTGGGCTTTGTACCGAGGATGTCGTTGTGGCTTGTGCAGCCCTTTGAGACACTTGTGATTTAGGGCTATATAAATAAAGATTGATTGATTGATTGATTCACACATGATTACAAGTTTATTTCACACATGATAACTAGTATACGTCACTCATTCACATATGATTACTAGTAAATTTCACTCATTACATGATTACTAGTATAATTCATACATGATTACTAGTATGCTTCACTCATGGTTACCAGTATATTTCACACATTCATACATGATTACTAGTATATTTCATACATGATTACTTGTATATTTCATACATGATTACTAGTAAACTTCACTCATTCACATGTGATTATTAGTATCTTTCACACATGATTACTAGTATATTTCACTCATTACATGGTTACTAGTATATTGCATACACGATTACTAGTATACTTCACTCATTCACACATGGTTACTAGTATATTTTACACATTCGTACATGATTACTCGTATATTTCATACATGATTACTCGTATATTTCATACATGATTACGAGTAAACTTCACTCATTCACATGTGATTATTAGTATCTTTCACACATGATTACTAGTATATTTCACTCATTACATGGTTACTAGTATATTGCATAAACAATCACTAGTATGCTTCACTCATTCACACATGGTTACCAGTATATTTCACACATTCGTACATGATTACTTGTATATTCATACATGATTGCTAGTAAACTTCACTCATTCACATGTGATTATTAGTATCTTTCACACATAATTACTAGTATATTTCACTCATTACATGGTTACTCGTATATTGCATACACGATTACTAGTATACTTCACTCATTCACACATGATTACTATTATATTTTCATACACCATTACTAGTATACTTCCCTCATTCACACATGGTTACTAGTATATTTCACACATTCGTACATGATTACTAGTATATTTCACACATGATTACTGGTATATTTCACTCATTACATGGTTACTAGTATATTGCATACATTTTAGCATGTTAACTTTTTTGAGCCAATTTTGCAACTGAACACCTCAAATGTATATAACATGGTACTTCACCCATGTTAACTGTTAGCATGCTAACTTTAACATGCTAACATGCTAAAATTAGCATACTAACTTGTTTAGCTATTTTTACAGCGGTTCACTTCAAGGTCATATAACTTAATTTTGCAGTCGTGCACCTCAAAGTCCAATAACCTGGTACTTGACAAATGTTAACTGTTAACATGCTAACTTTAGCATGCTACCATTCCTGAAATTTTTGGTGGTGGGTCAGGGCATCGGGAAGGACGGGACCACAAGCGTCAGGCGTGCCGGCCGAATTTACCCAAAGTGGGTCCTGATTTTTAAATAACTAGTATTTCTTCAATTAACTTATTTTACCCTGTAATGTCATAAACTGCATTTTTTAACCTGATTTACACAGATTTTTTTGCACTAAATTTTTACACACTGAATTTTTAAACACAAATTTTGCGCACTCATTTTTTTTCCGAATAAATTGTCATCGTAATTTAATGTAAAAAAAAATCCATGCACAAAATTAAAACGGATAAAATTTAATTACATTAATTCAGTGTCCAAAAAAAGCTTTTGTAATTATAAGACACAAATCACCCACCACACTATAGCATCTGCTTACCATGAATTGATTTACGTGGACCCCGACTTAAACAAGTTGAAAAACTTATTAGGGCGTTACCATTTAGCAGAGGTGTGTACTCGAGTCACATGACTTGGACTCGAGTCAGACTCGAGTCATGAATTTGATGACTTTAGACTCGACTTGACAAAATGTAAAAAGACTTGCAACTCGACTTAGACTTTAACATCAATGACTTGTGACTTCACTTGGACTTGAGCCTTTTGAATTGACATGACTTGACATGACTTGCTACTTTCCCCAAAACCCAAAGATGAAAAAGTTATTCGGGAGCGCTCCGTATTTTTCATCGTGTACTTGTCTATCAGCGTTGCGTGTGTCAGCTGGTGTGCTGTCAGTACAACAGCCAATCAAATTAGATCTACTTTGTTTTCATCACACAGCATTCATCCAATCAAATTGCAGGACAACCAACGAAGAAGACATGTCCAAACCACACGCCAGTGAACAAAAAATGATACCTAAAATAATTTTGTTTGGGTATAAAAATTACGAGGTGGTCAACACAAAACGGTTTGCAGTATGCAACACATGCGGTTCGAAAATTACTGATGGAGAGGCAACAACTTCCAACTTCGTCCGGCATTTGAAGTTGCACAAAGAACGGTAAGTTTTGAATGTAAGATAACGTTTATTGGCTAAGTAACGTGACTTTTATTTGCTGTGTAGTTAAATCAGTGAGGCTGTAAACTCACTGCTAACGTTATAACGTTATTGCAAACACGGGAATCTGTTGCAGTTCACTACCTTATTCATACTTTTTGTTCAGTGATTTTTTTTAAGCAGGGTTACGTTAGTCAATATATCACACGTAACGTAACGTTAGACGGCGGTCAGCAGCACCGCGTATTTCAGCCACCTAAAAAAAGACAAAAATAGTAAAATAAAGGTCAGTTAAAATGTATACTATATTATGAATATGTGTACCGTTTTAGCTAGCTTTCTGACATACTGTTGGTTGTTTACCTCAGTGGTCCCCAACCACCGGGCCGCGGCCCGGTACTGGTCCGTGGATCGATTGGTATCGGGCCGCACAAGAAATAATTTTTTTTTCTTTTCTTTTTTTAATTAAATCAACATAAAAAACACAAGATACACTTACAAGTAGTGCACCAACCCAAAACAACTCTCTCCCCCCTTTTGTTCTGGGCATTGAACATGAAGACTCTTCCTTCACTGTTCCGAGTGGCCATGAGAGTCTTGGCAGTGCCTGCCTCCAGTGCTCCAGTGGAGCGAGTTTTCAGCCATGGTGGCATCATACTACGCCCCCATCGTGCACAAATGACTGACAGACTCTTGGCTAATTTGGTCTTTTGCAAATGCAATGCAGCATAGGGCCCTGACATATAAAAAGTACAACTTTTTTTGTTATGTTCATATATGTCATGTTTTTTCAATGTTAACACTTTTGTACAAATAAGTACATTTGCACTTTATTTTTCAATGTGTTTGTTCTGTAAAGGAATGAGTTAATGTTTAAAATGACTGGTTAATAGTGCTATTATAAAGTGCAATGTCAGCACAATTTTCTTTCCTGCAATTTAAAATGCACTTGTTTTAATAGATAAATACAGCGTTTGGAAAGCATACACAATCTGTGTTAATATATTAGTCTGTGGTTAAAAGGACTTGAAAGGACTTGAAGCTCAAAATGCAGGACTTAGGACTTGACTTGAGACTTTCCAGTCTTGACTTTGGACTTGACTCGGGGCTTGCCTGTCTTGACTCGGGACTTGACTCGGACTTGAGGGCAAAGACTTGAGACTTACTTGTGACTTGCAAAACAATGACTTGGTCCCACCTCTGCCATTTAGTGGTCAATTGTACGGAATATGTACTGTACTGTGCGATCTACTAATAAAAGTTTCAATCAATCAATCAATCAATCAATGCTGGTTCTGAGACAGAATGGATTGCTTCAGTCTAAATTTACCGGAAGTGACTCTTAAGTTTTGAAGCAACGAATATTCATGCACTGAACTTTTTTAGACGGAATTTTTATACAATTGTTTTTTACACAACGAATTTTAAAACACTGTATTTTAACAAACTGCATTTTCAAACAAACACACTTTGCCGACAAATTTGTATTCAATAAATTCACCGATTCTGTTCATAAATTGTCAGCGTAATTTGATGAAAAAAAAAATCAGTTCACAAAAATTCAAACGAAAATATTCAGTGACATAAATTCTGTGTAAAAAAGAAGCTTTCATAACAAAGACAGAAATTAATCTCCGTAGAAGCATTTCCACAGACAAGAACGTCGCATGTGTGCAATACTTAAGACAGGGGTCGGCAACCCAAAATGTTGAAAGAGCCATATTGGACCAAAAATACAAAAACAAGTCTGGAGCCGCAAAAAAATTAAAAGCCATATTACATACAGATAGTGTGTCATGAGATATAAATTGAATTAAGATGACTTAAAGGTAACTAAATTGCCTCAAATATAGCTACAAATTAGGCATAATGATGCAATATGTACATATAGCTAGCCTAAATAGCATGTTAGCATCGATTAGCTTGCAGTCATGCAGTGACCAAATATGCCCGATTAGCACTCCACACAAGTCAATAACATCAACAAAACTCACCTTTGTGAATTCATGCACAACGTTAAAAGTTTGGTGGACAAAATGAGACAGAAAAAGAAGTGGCATAAAACACGTCTTAGAAAGTCGAAGAAAGTTATACATGTAAACAAACTACAGTGAGTTCAAGGACCGCCAAAATTAGTAGGACAAAACGGCGCTCGCCAAATACTCGAATCAGTGAAGCATGTTTAATATAAACAGTGTGCTTTATAACAATTAGGGAGGTTTGCGTCATGTTTGTCCTCCTACGGAAACCATTTTAAAACAAACAAAAAAAATGTTTCCCCTCATCTTTTTCCATATTTCATACAGTTTTGAAAAAGCTCCAGAGGGCCACTAGGGCGGCGCTAAAGAGCCGCGGGTTGCCGACCCCTGACTTAAGAGAACGCTTGTTTACGCTATGGAAACCGGATGTGACGTCACGTGAAACCCAGCAAATTGTTACCTGGTGTGAATGGAAGGGTTAAAATGTAAAAATTTCCGGCGATAAAATCGAGTCAGTATAAAAGACCATTTTATGAGTATTGATGAGTGTATTTTTTTTTACAGTATATTTATTGTTGATATTATTAGATATGTCCGATAATATCGGCCGATAAATGCTTTAAAATGTAATATCGGAAATTATCGGTGTTGGTTTTTTTTTTATTGTCAGTATCGTTTTTTATATTAAATCAACATAAAAAATAGGAATGTCGGATAATGGCTTTTTGCCGATATCCGATATTGTCCAACTCTTTAATTACCGATACCGATAACAACCGATACCGATATAGACAGTCGTGGAATTAACACATTATTATGCCTAAGTTAGACAACCAGGTATGGTAAAAATAAGGTCCTTTTTAAAAAAAAAAAAAAAATAAATAAAATAAGATAAAAAAATTTAAAACATTTTCTTGAATAAAAAAGAAAGTAAAACAATATAAAAACAGTTACATAGAAACTAGTAATTAATGAAAATGAGTAAAATGAACTGTTAAAGGTTAGTACTATTAGTGGACCAGCAGCACGCACAATCATGTGTGCTTACGGACTGTATCCCTTGCAGACTGTATTGATATATATTGATATATAATGTAGGAACCAGAATATTAATAACAGAAAGAAACAACCCTTTTGCACACACACACACACACACACACACACACACACACACACACACACACACACACACACACACACACACACACACATATAAATACATATATACATATATATATATATATATATTAGGGCTGCAACAACTAATCGATTAAATCGATTAAAATCGATTATAAAAATAGTTGGCGATTAATTTAGTCATCGATTCGTTGGATCTACGCTATGCGCATGCGCGGAGGCAATTTTATTTTTATTTAAGAAAAAAGTTTAGTTTTTTTTGTTTTGTTTTTTTATAAACCTTTATTTATAAACTGCAACATGTACAAACAGCTGAGAAACAATAATCAAAATAAGTATGGTGCCAGTGTGCTGTTTTTTTCCAATAAAATACTGGAAAGGATAGAAATGTAGTTTGTATCTTTTATCCGGTAAGTATCTTTTATTAATCGATTAATCGAAGTAATAATCAACAGATTAATCGATTATCAAATTAATCGTTAGTTGCAGCCCTAATATATATACATATGGGGAGGGTTTTTTGGGGTTGGTGCACTAATTGAAGTGTATCTTGTGTTTTTTATGTTGATTTAATAAAAAATAAAAAAAATAAAATAAAAAAAACGATACCGATAATAAAAAAAACCATACCGATAATTTCCAATATTACATTTTAAAGCATTTATCGGCCGAAAATATCGGCAGGCAGGCCAAAAAAACAAAACAAAAAAAAAACACATCAATGTATTAATAATACATTGATGTTTTTTTTTTTTTTTTTTTTTTTTTACAGTATATTTATTGTTAATATTATTAATAGTGTAATATCATAAAAACATATTTTTTTATTTTTTTTTTTACTTTTTTTTTTATTGAGCTAATAATCCGACAGTTGTTGTAAATAAAGGATGAAAGGTGTTGATGTCACATAGATAAATAGAAATAAAAAATAGCAAAGAAGAGCGAGTGTGGTGTTTGTGATGCACGCTGACAGGCACAGGCAGGGGGGGGGGGGGAGAGGAGGTCCTCCAGCCGGAGCAGGAAGCCAGCCGACGGCCACACTGTCATGAACACGACGGAGCAGCCGCGCAGCGACGTCCATACCCTCGGACACCGCCATGAGGACGTCGACGGTTGGCCAGCAGAGCAGCAGCAACATCAGCAGAGCCGCCGGTGATTAGACGCATCCTGCCTGCGAGTTGGTGGCGCCATGAAGGAGCTGAAGGGCTGCGGTATGCGCTCCACCGTGGGCTTCCTGTCCCGCCGAGAGATGACGGGCCAGCCGCTCATGAAGGAGGAGTTCCAGCGGCGCAGGATGGCCGGCTGCACCAGCCTCTACAAGAAGGACATGCTGGGACACTTCGGCTGCGTCAACGCCATCGAGTTCTCCAACAACGGCGGCGAGTGGCTGGTGTCTGGTCGGTGAACGAGTACTCCCTTGCTAGCTCCGTTAGCATGCTAAGCTAACTAGCATAGCCAGACAGCTCTCTGCTAAGTTAGCACAGCTGAGCGAATATTAGAACTGCTTTTTATGCCCCTTCGTGTTAGTTGTTGCATCCACCACACCTTTTTTTGGCCAACAGTTTGCTGGAAAACAGTCGCCTGGCCTCGCATGAACATTATAGCCCGCAATGTTTGGTCATCACTGTCAAGTGGTTAGCTAGCATTAGCTTTGTTGTTATTGACAACATTGCCTTGTTATTGCAATATTCTCCCAAATAATATATATATATATATTTTACAAAGCTAGTAGTCTTCATAGACCAGCAAATTCACTTGGTAACTACATTTTCACTGCACATTTCCCTAAAAAAGCAAATCAATTTAGGTATGTGTGTATAATGTAGAACAATAATTATTCAGTACACACTACATGCATACTTCAGTACACACCACACGACATGCATATTTCAGTACACACTACATGACACACTACATGCATATTTCAGTACATATTTCAGTAAACACTACACGACACACTACATGCATACTTCAGTACACACTACATGCATACCTAAGTACACACTACATTCATACCTAATACTTCATGCATACTTCAGTACACACTATTATGAATCAACCCGACTTAAACAAGTTGAAAAACTTATTCGGGTGTTACCATTTAGTGGTCAATTGTACGGAATATGTACTTCACCGTGCAACCTACTAATACAAGTCTCAATCAATCAATCAAACTACATGACACACTACATGCCTATTTCAGTACACACTACATGCATACCTAAGTACACACTACATGCATACTTCAGTACACACTACATGCATACTTCAGTACACACTACATGCATACTTCAGTACACACTACATGCATACTTCAGTACACACTACATGCCTATTTCAGTACACACTACATGCATACTTCAGTACACACTACATGACACACTACATGCATACTTCAGTACACACTACATGACACACTACATGCATACTTCAGTACACACTACACGAATACTTCAGTACACACTACATGACACACTACATGCATACTAAAGTGCGCACTACATGAAACACTACATGCACATTTCAATACACACTACATGCATACTTCATTAAACACTATGACACACTACATGCATACTTCAGTACGCACTACATGACACACTACATGCATATTTCAGTACACACTACATGCATACTTCAGTACACACTACATGCATACTTCAGTACACACTACATGCATACCTAAGTACACACTACATGCATACTTCAGTACACACTACATGACACACTACATGCATACTTCAGTACACACTACATGCATCCTTCAGTACACACTTCACGACACACTACATGCATACTTCAGTACACACTACATGCCTACTTCGGTACACACTACATGACACACTACATGTATACATCAGTACGCACTACATGCATACATCAGTACGCACTACATGACACTACATGCATATTTCAGTACACACTACATGCATACTTCAGTACACACTTCATGCATACCTAAGTACACACTACTTGCATACTTCAGTACACACTACATGACACACTACATGCATACTTCAGTACACACTACAAGCATACTTCAGTACACACTACATGACACACTACATGCATACTTCAGTACACACTACATGACACACTACATGCATACTTCAGTACACACTACATGAAACGCTACATGCATACTTCAGTACACACTACATGCAAACTTAAGCACACACTACATGCATACTTCAGTACACACTACATGCATACTTCAGTACACACTACATGCAGCGAATACACACATACCTAATCAATCTTGTCATACTGACCGCTGTTTTAGAGTAGGTATTTAATAAGAGTAATGATCTTATACCAAAATATTGAAAAATGTGTTTATTTGATGAAATCTTGCACTTGGTGTCCTCAGGCGGAGACGACCGCCGAGTGCTGTTGTGGCACATGGAACAAGCCATCCACGCTCGCTCCAAGCCAATCAAGCTGAAGGGCGAGCACCTGTCCAACATCTTCTGCTTAGCCTTCGACAGCACCAACAAGAAGGTCTTCTCTGGAGGTCCTGGCAATGAATTAGTAGCGCGGCGTCACCCGCTGTTGACTCGCAGTCACGCTAGCATCCTTTCTGTTTGTGTGTTGAACAGGAAATGACGAGCAGGTGATTCTTCACGACGTGGAGCGGTGGGTCTTTGCGGTGTCTTCATGCCGTCCTCGTTGTCTTCCACCAGAAAATAAAGCATTCGCTGTCCTCTTTCAGGAGGGAGACTCTAAATGTGTTCTTGCACATCGACGCCGTGTACAGTCTGTCCGTCAGCCCCGTCAACGACAACGTCTTCGCCAGCTCGTCGGACGACGGACGAGTCCTCATCTGGGACACTCGCGAGCCGCCACACGGAGGTAAAAGTTTGTCTACCTTTTTGGAATGTTGTCTGACATCAAAATGACCGAAAACATGATTGGACGTATTAGTGGCCAGTGTTGGCGCTAGGAAGTCATACGTCATCATGACTTGACCCCATCAAGTCATAAAAATGGGGTCCCACTTTTTTGTAAGCGTTTTGAAAATAAATGATAAATGTATGCATTATCCTGTTATATCTCACATTCTATATTGTGTTTTGGAAAAAAGGGCATAAACGTTACTTAATTCATTTAAAAAATAATACAAAAGAAAACACATTTGTATGCATATGTAAATGTATTCAGTTATAAACATTCATTCACTTTCTTCTTTCCTCCACGGGTCTAAACTAGAGATGTCCGATAATATCGGACTGCCGATATTATCGGCCGATAAATGCTTTAAAACGTAATATCGGAAATTATCGGTATCGGTTTCAAAAAGTACAATTTATGATTTTTTAAAAAGCCGCAGTGTACATGGACGTAGGGAGAAGTACAGAGCGCCAATAAATCTTAAAGGCACTGCCTTTGCGTGCCGGCCCAGTCACATAATATCTACGGTTTTTCACACACACAAGTGAATGCAAGCATACTTGGTCAAAGCCATACAGGTCACACTGAGGGTGGCCGTATAAACAACTTTAACACTGTTACAAATATGCGCCACACTGAACCCACACCAAACAAGAATGACAAACACATTTCGGGAGAACATCCGCACCGTAACACAACATACACACAACAGAACGGGACGCTACAATATACACTCCCGCCAAAGAGGGATAGGCGAAACTGAAAAACTTGAAAACAATTGCTGCCAAAGGTGCATCAACAAAGTATTTAGCAAAGGCTATGTTTTTGTTTTGATTTTTAGTTTAAATAAATGTTTTAAATAAAAAAAACAACAACACATTTTCACATTGTCATTAATGTGTCGAATTTTGAGAACAAAAAAATATTTATTCCATTTTGCAATAAGGCTGTGCTACAACATAATGTAGAAAAAGTGAAGCGCTGTGAATCCTTTCCGGATGCACTGTACATGTTTTCTCAATTTCTTTGTAAATTTGATCCCAAGTATTGTAAAGCTGGGATTGGGTTGGAATTGGGGTTGTTCTATTTTTTTTCTTCATTAGATTGATTGAAATTTTTTCATTTTAGTAAATAAAATAAAGAACCTTTAAAATAGTGTTTTTCGGCCGACACTGCGTGCATAAGTAGTACCTCAGTAGCCAAGAGGAGCTTTTGTAACTTGTAGCCTGTTTTGGAAAGGTTTTCTTATTATTTCTATACCAAATAATATAATGCGAGATTTGTTTTGAAATGAATCCAATCCTGAGGTGCACAAAGATTCCCACCTCTATTGAATATTCTTTTAAAAAAAAATCAGCGATGTAGTTAAGCCGCAAATATTTAAGAGACTCATTTAAATTGCGCCACAGAAAATAACAAACGGTTGTTTTGACTCCTGGGCTTCCCCTTACAAGTGTCAAGTGTCCCATACAACAAGTTGATTATATGTATGTATGTATATTAGGGATGTCCCGATCCGATGCCGATATTTGCCAAAAAATGCGTATCGGCAAGGCATGGGAAAATGCCGATCCAGATCCAGTTAAAAAAACACTCCGCTCCGTGTTTTCCAACGCACCTATTTAAATAATACATTCCCTAATTTCCGTTCCGCATTTTCCAGCACACCTTCAACACATCCACAGGTCTGTGGATTCTCACACAGTTGCTTTTAGCTGCTGGCATTACACGACAGGCTCTTCTCTCTCTTTTCTTTGTGTCCCTCTTACAGACAGCAAGCGCACCTTCTTACACACGTCACATACTGTCACGTCATACGTATACGTCCTCCCCGAGCAGAGAGGTAGCAGCATGGCTAACGTTAGCTGTGATGCTAGCGCAGCCGTGCGAGCAACGCTCCCTCTAAGGTGCGCGCCTGTGCAATTGCGCACTGTTTAAGCGTCCTCTGCGCATAGCAAATCTATGCCACGCACAAAATCAAATAAAAAAATAAGCGCATAACAATTTTCGACACACGGACACGACAGAGAAAACAGTTTTCGTCAACATTTTTCAAATATTGTGACGTCTGTCGAGACGCTTATCTCCATTCGGTGCCACACGTCCACACCATCAAAATGCAGAGGCAAAAATTTCCACATCAACACCGTATGAAAAAAATAGTGATTTTTTTAGTTGTGATTTCCTTCTCTGCATGAAAGTTTAAAAGTAGCATATATTAATGCAGTATGAAGAAGAATGTTTTAATGTAGACATGCAAGCCTTGAAAGAACATTTTGAAAATCAAGACTACATTTCCTGCAAATGGGTGCATTTCTACCCTATATTTTAACTTTAGATTTATTCTCATATCAAACTCTTTTGGCTGTCTTTTTGACACTTACATCCAGCGCCCCCCTCCAAACCCTGGATTATAAATAATGTAAATAATTCAATGTGATTATCTTGTGTGATGACTGTATTATGATGATAGTATATATCTGTATCATGAATCAATTTAAGTGGACCCCGACTTAAACAAGTTGAAAAACTTATTGGGGTGTTACCATTTAGTGGTCAATTGTACGGAATATGTACTTCACTGTGCAACCTACTAATAAAAGTCTCAATCAATCAATCAAAACACATAGAATCATCATAGTGCTGTGATTATATGCATCAAGTGTTCATTCAAGGCTGAGGCAAAATATCGAGATATACATCGTGTATCGCAATATGGCCTTAAAATATCGCAATATTAAAAAAAGGCCATATCGCCCAGCCCTAGTTCAATGATGCTATGTCTGTTTGTCATGTATAATTTTGTCTATTTTGTGTTTATCCTTGACTAAACAGGTCAGTTTCTTGTTACCAACCATTGTGTATTATTCAAACCCCCCTAATTCAGCTGGCTAGTTGTTAACAAGAGTACTAAAACCCTTTTCAACATGATTCTGACAACTAAGTAGGCTAAATAACTTTAAACTTTAATACATGCTCGGATAGGCCAGTATCGGTCAGTATCGTTATCGGTCAGTATCGGTATCGGATCGGAAGTGCAAAAACAATATCGGTATCGGATCGGAAGTGCAAAAACCTGGATCGGAACATCCCTAATGTATATATCTATTTATTTATATCTGCACCTTATTGCTTTTTTATCCTGCACTACCTTGAGTTAATGCAACGAAATTTCGTTCTTATCTGTACTGTAAAGTTCAAATTCAAATTTGAATGACAATAAAAAGGAAGTCTAAGTCATATGTGGAATGAAGTCAAAATTGTTTTAGTGCAGCAAAGTTTGTAAAGAAGTGCAGTTTTGTTCTGTTGTTTCAGAGCCATTCTGCCTGGCCAGCTACCCATCAGCTTTCCACAGCGTGATGTTCAACCCCGTGGAGCCCAGGCTGCTCGCCACCGCCAACTCCAAGGAGGGAGTGGGACTGTGGGACATCCGCAAGCCCCGCAGGTCAGGATACAAAGACTAAGTTTCTCTATGAAGGCAGAATTGTAGACAGTGCCGTTGTACCTAATGTTGTGTCTCATTGTGTCCACCAGGTGGCACTACTAATGAATGTATTTTCTTTCCACCAATCACGTCTTTGTGGCGTTTTAGCTCGCTGCTGCGCTATGGCGGCAGCATGTCTCTGCAGAGCGCCATGAGCGTTCGCTTCAACAGCACGGGCACCCAGCTCCTGGCTCTGCGGCGGCGCCTTCCGCCCGTCCTCTACGAGCTACACTCGCGCCTCCCCAGCTTCCAATTTGACAACCAGGGCTACTTCAACTCCTGTACCATGAAGAGTTGCTGCTTTGCGGGCGACAGAGATCAGGTTGGTGACATCTCTTTCTATTTACATCCTTTTATTCCATCGAGTAATGTCTATTAGTGCTGGGTGATATGGCTGAAAACTGTTATTACTATATAAATGTTTTATGTCAGTCGATATTGATATTTTTTGACCTATTTGAAATGAGGACCAGGAGAAAAATACATTAAATGTAAACATTTTTATTTCAAATGTAACCTACCTCTGATTATAATCCCCCTCAATTGGTGCACTATTTTGCATATCAATCCTAATCCTTATGAGAGACAAGAAGACAAAAGTGTTTTGTTTTTTTGGCAGTACATGTACAAATCGGCTCATTCTAGATCCTATGTGTGAAAGTCAAGGAATGAATGATCTATGGCCCCCGGGATGATATTTGATTAGTATTAGAACAGGCCCGCAGGCCACAGACGCCTGCTGCTCTTTTGCACGCACCAATACTCCATCAGTGTTGGCGCTAGGAATTTTCTAAATGATGATTAGTCATAAAAATGGGGTCCCACGGTAAATTTTTGGGGTTCCACTTTTTTGTAACCGTTTGGAAAACAAATGATAAATGTATGCATTATCCTGTTATATCTCACATTCTATATTGTGTTTTGGAAAAAGGTTGTCATAAACGTTACTTAATTCATTAAAAAAAATTATACAAAAGAAAACACATTTTTATGCGTATGTAAATTGATTCAGTTATAAACATTCATTCACTTTCTTCTTTCCTTCATGGATCTAAACTTTACCGCTGCCGGTATTTTTTTCTATGTTTTTATTGTAATATTTTCAGAATGTGTTTGTTATAGAGATGTCCGATAATGGCTTGGTGGTAGCGGAGGGTGTATATTGTAGCGTTCCCGTAAGAGTTAGTGCTGCAAGGGGTTCTGGGTATTTGTTCTGTTGTGTTTATATTGTGTTACAGTGCGGATGTTCTCCCGAAATGTATTTGTCATTCTTGTTTGGTGTGGGTTCACAGTGTGGCACATATTTGTAACAGTGTTAAAGTTGTTTATACGGCCACCCTCAGTGTGACCTGTATGGCTGTTGATCAAGTATGGTTTGCATTCACTTGTGTGTGTGTGTGTGAAAAGCCGTAGAAACCGATACCGATAATTTTGAAACCGATACCGATAATTTCCGATATTACATTTTAAAGCATTTATCGGCCGATAATATCGGCAGACCGATATTATTTGACATCTGTAGTTTGTTCTATTTTTGGCCAAAGTAAGACAAAGAAAACAATCTGAAGTTGTTTTAAAGGGGAACATTATCACAATTTCAGAAGGGTTAAAACCATTAAAAATCAGTTCCCAGTGGCTTATTTTATTTTTCGAAGTTTTTTTCAAAATTTTGCCCATCACGCAATATCCCTAAAAAAAGCTTCAAAGTGCCTGATTTTAACTATCGTTATATACACCCGTCCATTTTCCTGTGACGTCACACAGTGATGCCAATACAAACAAACATGGCGGATAGAACAGCAAGGTATAGCGACATTAGCTCGGATTCAGACTCGGATTTCAGCGGCTTAAGCGATTCAACAGATTACGCATGTATTGAAACGGATGGTTGTAGTGTGGAGGCAGATAGCGAAAATGAAATTGAAGAAGAAACTGAAGCTATTGAGCCATATCGGTTTGAACCGTATGCAAGCAAAACCGACGAAAACGACACGACAGCCAGCGACACAGGAGAAATCGAGGACGAATTCGGCGATCGCCTTCTAACCAACGATTGGTATGTGTTTGTTTGGCATTAAAGGAAACTAACAACTATGAACTAGGTTTACAGCATATGAAATACATTTGGCAACAACATGCACTTTGAGAGTGCAGACAGCCCATTTCAGGCGCGCTAAGAACATATATTTTTCCACGATTTCAGCACTCAGGTTAACCATACCTAAATAGACACAAAATACTGCATTACACAAGACTACCCGAATGTACTCGAATGATTGAAAAAAATAAATGTTTTTAAGCTAAATTATTGGTAAACACAGTTTATGTATAATAATTTACGTAAAACCGCGAGTAATGAATAAAGTTTTCATCAATTAATATATTCTGTAGACATACCCTCATCCGCTCTCTTTTCCTGAAAGCTGATCTGTCCAGTTTTGGAGTTGATGTCAGCAGTCCAGGGAAGTTAGGGTCGATATTCTTCTCTTGATCATCTTCGGTGGCTTAAGGGACGGTTGCCATCTCTGTCGTAGCATAGCTTTCGTCGGTAAAGTGTGCGGAACAAACGACTGACCATTTCGTCGGCTTTCCCCACACCCTCGTATTTTGAACAAATTTCGTCCAATTTCTTGCCACTTTCGCATCTTTGGGCCACTGGTGCAACTTGAATCCGTCCCTGTTCGTGTTGTTACACCCTCTGACAACACACCGACGAAAGTGAGAAAATGGCGGATTGCTTCCCGATGTGACGTCACAACGTAGAAAGGCGTTTAATTCGCCAAAATTCACCCATTTAGAGTTCGGAAATCGGTTAAAAAAATATATGGTCTTTTTTCTGCAACATCAAGGTATATATTGACGCTTACATAGGTCTGGTGATAATGTTCCCCTTTAATGCCGTGATTTTAGTGGCACAGATTTTCCTCCATGCGGCCCCTGAGTTAAAATGAGTTAGACACCCCTGTTCTAGGTGGCTAGCAATGCAGCTAATGGGATCAATCAGTTCTACCTTTAAATCACTTTAAAAATGCATTCAAACAATACCTAATTTACGTTCCGTAACCTGTATAATAACCAAACTGTAGCAACATTGGTATTGTAACCGCTAACACTGAGGAACTCTTTTTCTAGCGTAGTAACACATCGGCATGCCTGGTATTTGCCTAAAAAGATAGCTACGGAAAGAGATGAGCTAGCTTCTACGACAACACGGAACACGTTTGAGTTTGTAATGCACAACATTGCCATAGAACACCAATCTGGACTGACTGAAAAAACATGAACAATCATATTACATTATCTGTAAAGTATTAGCTCACATTTCATGTTTTGTTTGTACACAGCTAGTTCAACAGCATATGTACTGTAGTTGTAATAACAAGTCTGGTGTGCTGCATGTATCATGATTAATATTTAAAGTGTGGCTCACTTGATGGACAGTTGTACTTTTTTTCTGTTTATTTGGGTAATCAGTTCATTTATGTTGATATAGCTTGGCTTCAAGTTCCACTTTTATAGAGTCGTCACTTTTTCACCTCACTCTCTCGGCCTCTGTCTGCTCCACCGTCTCACCCTTCCTTTGTGCTCGCTTCATCCTTTGTATGTTCAGCTTCAAACTTTGCCCCGGAGATTTCCCCTATGAATTAACCTCTCCTATGAAATGACGGAGCAAAGCGCGTGGTCGACGTCATGTGGCGTTGAATAGATTAATAATGGTCTTTGATTGAGGTTGTCATGTATAGCTGCCCCTCAGAATGGTAATGTACGAATTTATTGATCGAGTTGATTTACCACATACACTTACAAGCGAATGAACAGCCATACATGTCACACTAAGGGTGGCTGTATAAACAACGCCAACACTGTCATAAATCTGTGCCATATAGTGAGACCATACTAAACAACAATGACAGACACATTTCGGGAGAATATTTGCACCGCAACACAACATAAACACAACAGAACTCTTCCGGGACTCTACAGTAATTTTCCCTTGCTTCCCGCCGTGCGTTTAAGAGCGCACTGCTGTTAGATGGAGACAGGTTTGGACAATATTGGAGACAGATACACTTGTCCTCACACTAAAAGAAGGAGAAAAACTATATGATGTTGCTTTCATTTTGACAATACAGCGTCCATCAGCTGCTGTGACTGAGTTAATGAGGTGAGGAAACGTCGTAAACGTTGTCACAACTTCTTTATAAGGTCTTTAGTTTGTTTACTGGGATGTTCACTCTTCCTATATTTAACTGCAAACTTTATCAGTGTTCAAATAACATCAGTACTAGCTAAAATGTTTCGTCATCTCATCGAATTGAATGCTGGCTGTGAAGATTGTGTATTCGATGTGATAGGTGTCACTCCTGTTTTTTTTGTTGTTCTTGGCCAATCTGTTGTACTGAACCACAAGGGGGCGTTGGAGAATAACAAAACTTGTTCATTAGACTTTATCTTCATTAGCCAAACTGCTTTGTGTTTTTATTTTGATATCAAAAAGTAAACGCCATGTTTTTCTTTTTTACGTGTGTTTTTTTCCATGTCACAAAGGTATTACTTTAAAAAACATTTGACACATCATTTTTGTTAATGTGTTATTGTATATACGGTAGTTAATTCCTATAAGACATATTTCTGCTCAAACTCTTAATGGATATGTCCTGATACAGCATCTACGTGTACATATAAATGTACATAACTTAAAAAATAATAAGAAAAAATACTTCCCTCGATCAAAATGTATTAAATAGAGATAAAGGCATCATGAAATGACAAAAATCTGACAAGTTTATATTAATAATGAATTAAAAAAACCAGTATATATATATATATATATATATATATATATATATATATATATATATATATATATATATATATATATATACACACACACATACATACACGTATATGTATACATTCATGCTTTGGAGACCCTGCCTGGAAAGAAAATAATGTTGACTTGGTGCCCTTCTAACTTGCTTTGGTGCCCTAAAACAGTGGTTCTCAAATGGGGGTACTTGAAGGTATGCCAAGGGGTACGTGAGATTTTTTTTTAAATATTCTAAAAATAGCAACAATTCAAAAATCCTTTATAAATATAAATAAAATCCTATCTTTTTTTCCAAATAGTTTAAGAAAGACCACTACAATTGAGCAATATTTTGCACTGTTATACAATTTAATGAATCAGAAACTGATGACATAGTGCTGTATTTTACTTCTTTATCTCTTTTTTTCAACCAAAAATGCTTTGCTCTGATTAGGGGGTACTTGAATAAAAAAAAAATTCACAGAAAAAAGTTTGAGAACTACTGCCCTAAAACATGAGCCCTCCTTTAAGGCAACACTTGCCTTGACCTTAAAACGTTCAAATTCAAGGCCTGGAGCAGTGTGTGCTCTTTAGCATCTAGCAGCGTTTGTGTTTTTTGCATTTAGGAGTGTTTTCATCCACCCGTATACATGTTTACTCTACCAATTTACCATTTGAATGGCTTGAATATGCCATAAAGTAGGAAGTCACTCAGTTAAAATTGTGATGGATATTGAGGCTGTGATTATTTTGAGGAGGATTTTTACATGTATGTGCTTAAATGTATTGGCCCATTTATGACTATTTTATCCTAAATAACAAAGAACAATCAGAGAATCTAATCAATCAATGAAATGTTGTCTTTTTGAGTTATGTTTCTAACTAAATAACTAACCGACAAACAATGCCTAGCGAATACATTAAAGATGTCCTAGATTTGCAAATATACAGTATGTAGATCCTCACCTAGCTTTTACGTTGGATTAAAAATTAATAGTTTTTTTTAATGCTGACCTAAATATAATAAGTTAATATAAGTGTATAGATTGGAAAAGGGTGTTGCAGCTATGAAACCAGCAGAGAGCGCTCTATTACAAGTGATTGTGTTCACTTGACAGTCTTCATGTGTTGGCTGGGAAGTTACGTGCCAAAGCAAGGTGGCGCTGTAACCTAAGAGTCAGGTATTTATTGGCCAATCAAATTAATTTCCACATCATGGAAAATGTATGAAAATGACACTGATAGTTAACAAGCATTTTTCTAGAATGATCCTAAGGTGTGGATGATTTTTTTTATACAAGTCAGCTGGGATAGACTGTGACCCTAATGAGGACAAGCACAATTGAAAAAAATAATGAATAAAAATAAGAAATGTCAAATATGATTAAATATGTACAAAATTAGGTCAAAGATGATAATTGTTAATGAAGAAAGCTTAATAGGATAAAATGTATCAAAAGGAATCGCTATATATGGTACACAAATTTAATTGGAAAATGACTTCCAGTTTCTTCTAGAATATGCAATTTCGGGAGAAATTACGTGTGAATGCTGTATGTGCGTATGCAAGTTGCAGATATAATGAAGTTGAACCGAAATGCTAACGTTAGCATCCAGACATTTAAAAAAAGCAACAAGTACCAAGTTCTATAACCCTCAGGTGTACTCATGCAAAATTAGCTAAAAAAGCTAAACAGTTAGAAATTGTCAGGTACCAAGTTATATGACTCTGGGGTGTATGGCTGAACATTTGGCTTTAAATGTTAGTATGCTAAGAGTTGGCATGTGTGAAGTACCAAGTTATATGATTCTGAGGTATACGGCGGCAAAACTGTCTATTAAGTTAGCATACTAATCTTGGCATGCTATGGTGAAAAACAGATCGGAAGAAGAATAAAAATAAATAGATGAAAAATGGTGTAGAATAACGTAGGGCTGGGCGATATGGCCTTTTTTTAATATCTCGATATTTTTAGGCCATATCGCGATACACGATATATATCTCCATATTTTGCCTTAGCCTTGAATGAACACTTGATGCATATACCGTATTTTTCGGAGTATAAGTCGCACCTGCCGAAAATGCATAATAAAGAAGGAAAAAAACATATATAAGTCGCACTGGAGCCCGGCCAAACTATGAAAAAAACTGCGACTTATAGTCCGAAAAATACGGTAATCACAGCAGGATGATGATTCTATGTGTCTACATTAAAACATTCTTCTTCATACTGCATTAATATATGCTCATTTTAAACTTTCATGCAGAGAGGGAAACCACAACTAAGTCAATTTAGCAAAATTGTATTTATTAAACAGTTATTAAGCAGTGGCACAAACATTCATGTCATTTCCAAAACAGAAAATTTTGCACTGTCAGTCATTTTAAAACAAGCTATTAGTGCACTTTTGTGCATGATGTCTCTAAGATGACAAATCAAAACAACACTAAATTAAAGTGCACTTTTTGTACAGAACGCCACTACAATAGTTTAAAACAAATAAAGTGCACTTTTGTGCATGATGTCACACAAGATATTTCAATAACTGTCAAATAAAAATTAGCTGCTTAATAGGAAATCAAATTGTGTACGTCCTTCGCTATGTGGTAGGTTCCTGCGGCCGTTATCCCTTTTGTTGTTGACTATTTTTTTTCATACGTTGTTGATCTGGAAATGTTGGCCTCGGCATTTTGATGGTGTGGGCGTGTGGCACCGAACGGAGATGTTGACATGCGGAGTAAGCACTCTTCTTCATTCTCTAGCAGGCGACTTTTCAAATGATGCTACATATTAGCAGTAATGCTACTTTTTATAGCAACGCTTTTTCCCCACACTTGACAAATTACGTTTGTTTGTTCGACATATTCCCACTTGAAGCCAAACCACCGCCAGACGATGGACCCCGTGCTGTTTTTCTTGGGAATTAATTATTCCTTCATTTGTTACCAGACTCGCACCTTCTTTCTCTCATATTACCTGCTAGCATCACAGCTAACGTTACCCATGCTTCTACCTCTTTGCTGCGCGAGGGAGTATACGTATGTGACGTATGTCGTGACAGTATGTGACGTGTGTAAGAAGGTGCGCTGGTCTGTCTGTGAGAAGGAGACACAGGAAAGAGCGAGGAGAGCCTGTAGTGTAATGCCAGCAGCTAAAAGCAACTGCGTGAGAACGTATACTCGAATATCACGATATAGTCATTTTCTATATCGCACAGAGACAAACCCGCGATATATCGAGTATATCGATATATCGCCCAACCCTAGAATAACGTGTGAATGCTTTGAAGCAATCACACAATAAGAAGTTTGGACTGGACTGAATGTTGATTGGCAACACTAAATTGGCCCTAGTTTGTGAATGTGAGTGTGAATGTTGTCTGTCTATCTGTGTTGGCCCTGCGATAAGGTGGCGACTTGTCCAGGGTGTACACTGCCTTCCGCCCGATTGTAGCTGGGATAGGCTCCAGCACCCCCCGCAACCCCGAAGGGAATAAGCGGTAGAAAATGGACGGGATGGATGAATGTTACATGTGAGTAAAAGTCCAAAAGCCTTTAACTAATGTGAAAACATGTATTTCTACGACTCAAGCCTACAAGGGATACAGTACTTCTCTTCTGTACATAAACTGCATAAATTGGATGATTTTTTTGCTGATTAACCCTGTCAAAAGCAGGGTGAAGATATGTTTGGTGATTAAATATACCTTATAGTACATAGTATTACTTTGTATGTTTTCATTTTGACAAGATGCTAACCAGAACTGCTTTGTTGTTCCTAACTGGACTCTTCTCTTGTTGTCTTCAGTACATCCTGTCTGGGTCGGACGACTTCAACCTCTACATGTGGAAAATCCCCAAGGACCCCGAAGCAGGTTAGTTTAGAACTTCGTCCTGGTCTTGACTGCATCTGTCCAAGTACAACACACAGGAAGTGATGTCATAGACCAATTTGGCAGTTGTTTGTCTATACCGGGGGTCGGCAACCCGTGGCTCTAGAGCCGCATGCGGCTCTTTAGCGCCGCCCTAGTGGCTCTCTGGAGCTTTTTCAAAAATGTATGAAAGATGGAAAAAGATGAGGGGAAAAAAATATCTATTTTTTGTGTCAACATGGTTTCTGTAGGAGGACAAATATGACCCGAACCTCCCTAATTATTATAAAGCACACTGTTTATATTAAACATGCTTCACTGATTCGAGTATTTGGCGAGCGCCGTTTTGTCCTACTAATTTTGGCGGTCCTTGAACTCACCGTAGTTTGTTTATTTGTATAACTTTCTCCGACTTTCCAGGACGTGTTTTATGCCACTTGTTTTTCTGTCTCACTTTGTCCACCGAACCTTTAACGTTGTGTATGAATGCACAAAGGTGAGTTTTGTTGACGTTTTTGACTTGTGTGGAGTGCTAATCAGACATATTTGGTCACTGCATGACTGCAAGCTAATCGGTGCTAACATGCTATTTAGGCGAGCTATATGTACATATTGCACCATTATGCCTCATGTGTAGGTATATTTGAGGTCATTTAGTTTCCTTAAAGTCATCATAATTTACTTTATATCTCATGACACACTATCTGCATGTAATATGGCTTTTAATATTTTGCGGCTCCAGATAGATTTGTTTTTGTATTTTTGGTCCAATATGGCTCTTTCAACATTTTGGGTTGCCGACTCCTGGTCTATACCTTGTCATCCAAGCGATAGAAAATAGTCAACTCACAATACAATATAAAAAAGAGCCAATTAAGTGTTCAACAAATTTTTGTCGATACAAAATAATTTGTCGACAAATCTTAAGACAGTTTAAGGGAGTGATTTGCTTCATACGACGTCGTCATTTTTTTCATGTTGTGTGATTTGTCATTAAATGGAAGCATAATGTCTGAATTGTACACTCAAAAAAATACTAAGAGTTGAAGCAAATATTCTTTGACACTTTGTATTATTACCAGCTACCTGTCGGAGGCCCCTGTAGTCTGTAGCACTATAATAAAGTGTTGTGTCACTATCGTACAGTGTAGTGTTATTATCAAAGTGTGATGTCACTATCTTTAATCAATCAATCAATCAATGTTTATTTATATAGCCCTAAATCACAAGTGTCTCAAAGGGCCGCACAAGCCACAACGACATCCTCGGTACAAAGCCCACATAAGGGCAAGGAAAAACTCACCCTGGTGGGACGTCAATGTGAATGACTATAAGAAACCTTGGAGAGGACCAAATATGTGGGTAAACCCCCCCCCCCTCTAGGGGAGACCGAAAGCAATGGATGTCGAGTGGGTCTGACATAATATTGTGAAAGTCCAATCTTAAAGCTAGACACACTTATGTTCAAGTTAACTACACAACTGGTGTTGTGAGGATAACATACTATTATAAATGTAAATGACAACATGAAAGCAGAGTTGATAAAGACACTTCTAACAAAGCTAGCTAGCATTAATGCTATGTTAGCACATACCTTATGGATGTGATATTCCCATGTAGCTTCCCCGTCACACTAAAAGCCAGCTCCGAACTTATGGCGTCACATTAGTGCCAAAAATCCGAGCGCATAAAAACTGTTATCGCGCGCTGATTCTCCACTTAGTGCGCGCACGCGACACCCTTTTGCGCGCGCGTGGTGCCTTTTTGCGCGCGCGCGGTGCCTTTCTGTGCGCGCGCTGTGCCTTTTTGCGCGCTCTCTGTGTACTCCTGGCATCTCTCCTCGCGCTGTCATGTTTCTGTTTGGCACTTTGGGGGCGGGTATGCTTAGACGGCCCCTCCTTTCTGATTGGCTGTGAGCATTTTTCATATGACCAATCATTCTCCAGTGTAGCAACGTTGTAGCCATCTTACCTCGGACATCTAGCCTCAATCATTACATTGATGTCAATGGTACATGTACTAATTACATTACCATAACTTGCGCGATTTTCGACCAATTTACAAACAGTTTGTCTTGTTACAAATCTTATTACATGTAGATATGACATAGGATGCTGTACCTGTTGAAATTACCTCTTTCGCTTTAAAAAAAAAATGACTTAATTGTGCAACATAGTTGTGTAGGATCAGTGTTAGTCAGTTCTCTGATTATTTTAAACTGTTTCAGAATACTTTATTAAAAGCTATTTTTAACATTTTAAAAACACAATTCAAAGATTATTTCATTAATTTTATGGCTGAATCAAAAGAAATTCCATAAATTAGAAAACAAATGTTCAAGAAGAAGTGAAAATATAAAATAATGTTATGGTTGGATGTTATTGCTGGTGGACCAGTTCTGGCTGAAAGATGTGATTATGGTGTTTGTTGTCTTATTATTTATTTGGGTCACATTTTGTATTACCCTGTATTGTGTTTATGTGGTATGAAATAACCTTCATCAGCGCGCGACATTTCTTTATCCACTTCTTCCTCCGTAAATCTTGATACATATTGACGATGACCCGCCCTGCTATACTTCTGATTGGCTCTGAGCATTTTTCAGCATTTTTCGCCTGACCAATCAGAAAGAAGGGGCCGTCTAAGCATACCCGCCCCCAAAGTGCCAAAAAGAAACATGACAGCGCGAGGAGAGATGCCAGGAGTACACAGAGAGCGCGCAGAAAGGTGTCGCGCACGCGCGCAAAAAGGCACCACGCGCGCGCAAAAGGGTGTCGCACGCGCGCACGAAGTGGAGAATCAGCGCGCGATAACAGTTTTTATGCGCTCGGATTTTTGGCACTAATGTGACGCCATACGAACTACTCCGTTGCTCTTTTTTTATATTTGACAAAATATCACTGCATTAAAAAGACACATTTATAGTCCAATTACCAGAAGCTAGGCAGATAACTCAAGCTCGCTGTGACAGCCAAGGCAAAAATAATACACGAAGATGAAAGAAAGATCAAATTACAATGCGTTTGATAAGTGATCGATCAGACTCTGGTATCGATTGGCTTAGCCTGTAGCAAACTATTGTGAAGCTATTGTCAGTCCATGGATTTACTGCTTATTTACTGCATTATTATTACCCAATCTGCTTTACGTTGTCTTCCATCTTGTAACTAATGCAGTGTAAGCCGCTACATCAGGAGTGTCATCTCGTCACACCGCTTTGCCTTCTTGAAACTTTACACACACACTTATGTATATCTGTTTCTATTACTATATGATTGTCAGCTGAAGCCAGCATGAACAAATGTGTGTGTGACTGAAAGCTTTGCTTTTAGGAGGCCCGGGTCGTGTGGTGAACGGGGCCTTTATGGTCCTGAAGGGCCACCGCTCCATCGTGAACCAGGTTCGCTTCAACCCCCACAGCTACATGATCTGCTCTTCTGGTGTGGAGAAAGTCATCAAGGTCTGTGTTTTCATATGCATTCAACAGTGTATAACAGTATATTGTAGTAGAAGTAGACTCAACTTTACATATATATACAGTGTACTCGTGTCGTCATATAAACTGGTAAAGAATATCAGTATTTAACCCCCTGTTGATTTTTGTAACTTTACCCATAGACACATACCAGGGCTGTAGGGTGCGACAAATCTACTCGCAAATGCGACTGAAAATAGACCGTGCGACTTGAAAAAAACCTGCCGCACATGTGCGAATAGGGATTTCAACCCTTTCAACCAATTTTGCTCTTAAAAGAAATCCATCCAAATTTGATCAAACTAGAGGAACTCGCAACCAAATGGACAGTGATTGACGCAGAAGTATTGATCAGTGCGTGCTGAGAGCTGTGTGTGTCCGTTCCTCCTGCACCATGCACAGAGGGTATCCCTGCTCCTCCTAGTTCACACACTCAGGCTGACTCAACCTTTCCAACACGGAAGAAAGAAGATCTCAGTTGGAGGAACTGGTCAGTAAAAAAAAAAAATGTTTTCACCACCTTAAAGGGGAACATTATCACCAGACCTATGTAAGCGTCAATATATACCTCGATGTTGCAGGAAAAAGACCATATATTTTTTTAGCCGATTTCCGAAGTCTAAATGGGTGAATTTTGGCGAATTAAACGCCTTTCTAATATTCGCTCTCGGAGCGATGACGTCACAACGTGACGTCACATCGGGAAGCAATCCGCCATTTTCTCAAACACCGAGTCAAATCAGCTCTGTTATTTTCCGTTTTTTCGACTGTTTTCCGTACCTTGGAGACATCATGCCTCGTCGGTGTGTTGTCGGAGGGTGTAACAACACGAACAGGGACGGATTCAAGTTGCACCAGTGGCCCAAAGATGCGAAAGTGGCAAGAAATTGGACGTTTGTTCTGCACACTTTACCGACGAAAGCTATGCTACGACAGAGATGGCAAGAATGTGTGGATATCCTGCGACACTCAAAGCAGATGCATTTCCAACGATAAAGTCAAAGAAATCTGCCGCCAGACCCCCATTGAATCTGCCGGAGTGTGTGAGCTATTCAGGGACAAAGGACCTCGGTAGCACGGCAAGCAATGGCGGCAGTTTGTTCCCGCAGACGAGCGAGCTAAACCCCCTATCGACCCTAGCTTCCCTGGCCTGCTGACATCAACTCCAAAACCGGACAGATCAGCTTTCAGGAAAAGCGCGCGGATGAGGGTATGTCTACAGAATATATTAATTGATGAAAATTGGTCTGTCTGCACTCTCAAAGTGCATGTTGTTGCCAAATGTATTTCATATGCTGTGAACCTAGTTCATAGTTGTTAGTTTCCTTTAATGCCAAACAAACACATACCAATCGTTGGTTAGAAGGCGATCGCCGAACTCGTCCTTGCTTTCTCCCGTGTCGCTGGCTGTCGTGTCGTTTTCGTCGGTTTCGCTACCTGCCTCCACACTACAACCATCCGTTTCAATACATTCGTAATCTGTTGAATCGCTTAAGCCGCTGAAATCCGAGTCTGAATCCGAGCTAATGTTGCTATAGCTTGCTGTTCTTTCCGCCATGTTTGTTTGTGTTGGCTTCACTATGTGACGTCACAGGAAAATGGACGTGTGTATATAACGATGGTTAAAATCAGGCACTTTGAAGCTTTTTTTAGGGATATTGTGTGATGGGTAAAATTTTGAATTTTTTTTCGAAAAATATAATAAGCCACTGGGAACTGATTTTTAATGGTTTTAACCATTCTGAAATTGTGATAATGTTCCCCTTTAAAACTTGACACAAACAACTGCACTGCGTGCTAGTGACTACGTGGGTGGCAATGATTATTAGACAAGAAGTGACATCTAAACAATACCCTGTTTGTTGACATGAACATACAGCCAGGGAAGCACATTCAATCTATTTATTAAGCGGAGGTAACACAAACCAGATAAAGAGTCAAGGGGTAGGGTACAATGGCGGGCATGCGCAAATTTTCGGGATTTATGCAAATCCCAAAATACACAAACGTTGCTTTTGCATAATATTGTGAAAATAAACCCCAGATAATAGGTCTCCTAATAGGTTCCATTTAGACACACCATAATAATACCCGCATGTTGAAGCACAGCACGTCTGACTACGATAGCCGTGATGCGCTGACAATCCATCAAGTGGTGCAGCTTCGTAGGTTACCAAAGTCGTACTAAAACATTTCGACAGATTTGCACACCACAAAAAAAACCACAGTAATAACATAAGTGCGTTGTCAAGTCTTATGGCGCTCCTTCTTGCACTGTGGAAGTAGGGCTGGGCGATATGGCCTTTTATTAATATCTCGATATTTTTAGGCCATGTCACGATACATGATATATATCTCGATATTTTGCCTTAGCCTTGAATGAACACTTGATGCATATAATCACAGCAGTATGA
Organism: Nerophis lumbriciformis; assembly: GCF_033978685.3. Lineage (NCBI taxonomy): Eukaryota > Metazoa > Chordata > Actinopteri > Syngnathiformes > Syngnathidae > Nerophis > Nerophis lumbriciformis. The sequence continues at coordinate 44,681,111 of NC_084555.2, forward strand.
TGATTCTATGTGTCTACATTAAAACATTCTTCTTCATACTGCATTAATATATGCTCATTTTAAACTTTCATGCAGAGAGGGAAATCACGACTAAATCATTTTACCAAAACTGTATTTATTAAACAGTTATTAAGCAGTGGCACAAACATTCATGTCATTTCCAAAACAGAAAGTGCAAGATTGTCAGAGACATTTTAAAACAAGCTATTAGTGCACATTTGTGCATGATGTCACTAAGGTGACATATCAAAACACTAAATTAAAGTGCACTTTTTGTACAGAACGCCACTACAATGGTTAAAAACAGATAAAGTGCACTTTTGTGCATGATGTCACACAAGATATTTCAATAACTGTCAAATAAAAATGAGCTGCATAATAGAAAATCAAATAGTGTATGTCCTTCGCTATGTGGTAGGTTCCTACGGACGTTATCTCCTTCTGTAGTTGATTTTTATTTTTTTTTCATACGGTTTTGATCTTGAAATGGTTGCTTCCGCATTTTGTTGGTGTGGCACCGGCCAGAGATGTTGACATGCTGAGTTTCAAGCACTCTTCATTCTCGAGCGGGTGACTTTTCAAATGATGCTACATTAGTTGTGGTGCTACTTTTTGTAGCAATGCTTTTGCTGCCTAATTGTTCAACATATTCCCGCTTGAAGCCAAACCACTGCTAGACGATGGACCCCGTGCTGTTTTTCTTGGGAATTCATTCTTTTCCTTCATTTGTTACCAGATTCGCACCTTCTCTCTCTCGTATTACCACTCGCACCTCCGCGCTAGCACAACAGCTAATGTTACCATGTCGCTACTTGTCTGCTCTGCGAGGGCGTATGACGTTGCTCGCGTGACAGTATGTGACGTATGTAAGAAGGTGCGCTTGTTTTACCTCCTCTGTGAGAAGCAGAGACAAGAAAGGGTGAGAAACGCCTGCAGTGTAATGCCTGCAGCTAAAAGCAACTGCGTGAGAATGTATACTCGAATATCACGATACAGTCATTTTATATATCGCACAGAGACACGAGTATATTCGATATATCGCCCAGCCCTATGTGGATGTAATAGTCTAATGCTGAAGCAGCTCCTCAGGGCCTCCACAGTGCCGTGAATGTGGTGAGAGGGATTGGACATTATGGATGTCAACTTGGTCAGCATTCTTCTGTCAGCCACATCATACATGCTGTCAGTGGGCACCTAAGACAGAGTCAGCCCTCTTAATCAGTTAAGTCTGTTCCTGTCTCTGACCGTGCTGCCCCCACCCCAGCAAACAATGGCATAGAACACCGCAGAAGCCACCACAGTGTCGTAAAAGGTGCCCAGCTGTGACCCGTACACCCCGAAGGACCTCAGTCTCCTCAAGTGTGGGTGACTTTGACCCTTCTTGGACACAGCATTTAAATTGTGAGTCCAGTCCAGTTTAGGTATTTAAATTAGTCCACTAGCTCTTATGTTTTACTGGTGTTCAAGTGCAGGGGTTTACGTGCACACCAGTCAACGACGCCTTCCTGCTCGCTCCCCTCAGACACACATCCCACCACTGCGGAGTCGTCTGAGAACTTCTGCAGATGGCAGCGGGTGAAGTCATGTCTAAAGTCTGAGGTATAGAGCGTGAACAGGTAAGGTGAGAGCACCGTCCCTTGGGGAGCCCCTGTGCTGCAAACTACCACATCTAAAGGACAGTCAGGCAGCCTTACGTACTGCGGCCTGTCGATAAGGTAGTTAATGATCCATGCAGCCAGGTGATGGTCCACTCCCACCTCTTCCAGTTTCACCCACAGCAGTACCGGTTGGAGGATGTTGAAAGAACTGGAGAAGTCAAAGAACATGACTCTAACCGCACTTCCTGCAGTCTCCAGGTGGGTGAGGGCCCGATGCAGCAGGTAGATGATTGCATCATCCACCCCGATGCCTTGACAGTAAGCAAACTGCAAGGGGTTCATTGCTGACGCTGTCTGCGTGCGTAGGTGGTTGAGGATTATCTGCTCAATGGTCTTCTTGAGGTGGGAGGTCAGGGCAACAAATGTGAAGTGGTTTTGGCTCCTTGGGATGAGGTGTTTTAGGGATTGGAACTACACAGGAAGTCTTCCAGAGTGTAGGGAGTTTTTCCAGGCTGAGGCTCAGGTTAAAAATGTATTGGACCACAACAGTTAACTGGTCCGCACATTCCCTGAGTAGCCTGGAACTGATGCCATCTGGGCCTGTAGCCTTCCTGACCTTGTTCCTTCCCAACTCCTTCCTCACTTGATGCAGACTGATGGGAGTGTTCGGTGGGTGATGGCTGGGTGCGGTGAACTGGGCTGGTGGAATGTGGGGGGCTGACTGAGAGGGGTTTGTTCGGAAGGTGTGGACCATGCTGAGGTGTAAACTGCTGGGGCAGGTGTGGTGTGGATGTGAAGGGGTTTCAGTGGGGCCAGAGTCAAACCTGTAGAAAAAAACATTAAGTTTGTTGGCCCATTATTGGTCGCCAGAAACCTGGTGACCACTTCCACCTCTTCCATGACCTGAAATCTTTTTCAGGCTGGTCGACTTTTCACGGATGTAATTTTGCTCCAGTTTTTGTTTGTAGTCCTTCTTACACCGCATGATCTTGTATTTAAGATCCTGCTGGACTCTTCTCAGCCCCTCCTTGTTTCCTGAGGTGAAAGCCCTCTTCTTGTTTGGTAGGGCCTTCAGCTCAGTGGTGACCCAGGGTTTATTGTTGGAAAAACACCGGACCATCTTGGAGGGCACAGTGTTTTCCACACAGAAGTTTATATATCCTGTGGTGCACTCAGTCAAAACTGTCGATGTCTTCTCCATGTGGGCTGCAGAGTACATCCAAGTCTGTGGTGTCAAAACAGTCCCTCAACTGCTCACATACCTCCTCCGTCCACTGCATCACACTTCTCCTTTGTGGTTCGCTGTTTTTTAATGTAAGTACAAAAGTACTCTTGCTTACTTACTAGCATGTTACAAAAAAAAGATGAGTTAGAATAATACATGAGTGATACATACAGTGGTTACAAATATATAGGAGGCAGTCATCACAGTTGACATTCTTTACACAAAAGTCACAATTTCTCCATGATTGTTGGTCCAAAGCAAATAAAGATTTTGTCAAATTGAGGGTAAAAAGTGATGTTTTTCGTTGTTCTGTGTATTTTTTTTAAATGTTTATCACCGTCGGGTGCGTGTTAAGAGTGCCTGCTGGTCACGAAACACTCAAGGATTGTAGCAGCAAAGTGTGTCAATACGGCCGCAAAGTTATACTTAACAAAATAAAAGCGCGTTTTATTGTACCGGTAAGTTTATGAGATGAATGAATGAATGAATGAAGGAATGATCTTTATTTGTCATTGTGCATGTACAGGTACAGGTCCAACGAAATTTAGGTTGCGTCCCTGAGGTGCTTTGCATTTAAAAAAAAAGAAGAAACCACACAATATACAGAAACAACACGATATACACAATATGCAATATACAATATGGCCCAAGACCACTCTAAGAGGCAATGTAAAAAAAACAAGACAATAAAAAGTATAAAGTGACTAGTAAACTGACTAGAGAGGAGTAATGCTGGTTCCCAGTGTGCTGAGGGGGTGGGAGTCAGTATTTCCTACCTCCTATGCTGTGCAGGCTTTTATTGTGGATTAAATATGTAAATAAATATGGTAAATATTGTCCAGTTGGCGTGTAATCGCTGATTGCACAGTCCCGGATCGTGATTGACCGGTGGCTTCCTCATGTTGCACGTGAGGGAGTTTTTATTTTTTATTTATTTTTTTGTATTGTATTTTTTTATTTTATTTTTTTTACATTCCAGCTGCGTTTAGTGCAGTTATGGCCCGGGGGTAGAAACTGTTCTTGAGTCTATTTGTGCGGATTCGCATGGTACCGAAACGTCTGCCGGAAGGCAGCCGATCGAAGTGGCTGTTGCCGAGGTGGGATGGGTCCTTGAGTATGTTGGCTGCCTTCTTCAGGCAGCGGGAGTTGTACAGTTCTTCCAGGGAGGGGAGGGGGCACCCGATGATTTTTTGGGCTGAGTTGACGACCCTCTGGAGAGCTTTCCTCTCTGCTGCTGTGCAGCTGCAGAACCACACGATGGAGTATATTTAGAACTATATATAGACGTATTATTTTTGTCAGAAAAACTTACGTCAAAGCGACAGCACGTGCATGCTTCCAGGCACGGCCGCACACGTCCTTGGTAGCAAATATGGCGCCTCTCGTTTAGTTGGCCATACGCTATACACGACTCTGGCTTCTCTTATGTGTGACTTCCATCTACTGGTCACACTTTTCATTACACCATGTAACAAATAAAATTACTTCGAGGTCAGTAAGTACAGCCAGAATTAATCCGTACATTAGGTGCACCGGGTTATAAGGCGAACTGTCGATTTTTGAAAAAATTAAACCATTTTAAATGCGCCTTATAGTCCAAAAAATACGGTATTTTTGTTTGAGTGAGGGAAATAAGTATTTGATCCTCTAACTAATGTCCATGAAACACAAATGAAGGAAGTTAATAAAGTATTTGTGTAAACTGAGTACTGGCTAGAACAGGGGTCCCCAAACTATGGCCCGCGGGCCGGATCCGGCCCCCCAGCATCCAAAATCCGGCCCACGGGAAGTCCCAAGTTAAAAAAAAAAGTTGTTTTTTTATTTTTTATTTTTTTATTTAATTTAATTTATAATTTTTTCTAATCTTTCCTTTCTAATCCATTTTCTACCGCTTGTTACTCACGGTGTCTCCTAGCCGCTCAGGCAAATCATATTGTCTAAAAATGAATTTTTTCCATCGATAACGTGACGATGTTAAATGTCAAAACGCATTAAAAAGACAATGTATATATATATATATATATATATATATATATATATATATATATATATATATATATATATATAATGTATGTGTGGGAAAAAAAATCACAAGACTATTTCATCTCTACAGGCCTGTTTCATGAGGGGGGGTACCCTCAATCATCAGGATACTACGGTATCGAGCACTATTTTTTGGATAACCTTATTAAGACATATATATATATATATATATATATATATATATATATATATATATATTAGAGATGCGCGGATAGGCAATTATTTCATCCGCAACCGCATCAGAAAGTCGTCAACCATCCGCCATCCACCTGACCTAACATTTGATCAGAACCGCACCCGCCCGTTGTTATATATCTAATATAGACGATGCAAGGCATTAGTGAGGTTATAAAGCTTTTGCCTGTTAAAGAAAGGAGACTGGTCCAATGCATCACAGACATTCGCGTGCCACGCTGTCACGACCCAGACGCACACCAGTGCGCAATCATATGGGAGCCGCGCTGAGCGCACCTCCAAGCGCATCTCGCTGCCGGCGACGGCCGGGTACGGGCCCGACGCTCCAGCGCCATCCATTTTCAGGGCTAGTTGATTCGGCAGGTGGGTTGTTACACACTCCTTAGCGGGTTCCGACTTCCATGGCCACCGTCCTGCTGTCTATATCAACCAGGGTGAGCCCCACCCCTTTCGTGAGCGCACTGCGCGCGGAGTGACCCCTGTTACGCGCCCCCGGCAACAGGGGTGGCGGGCAGGTAAGCTGCGCGGGCAGGTAAGCTGCGCGGGCGGAGCGCGCGGAGTGACCCCTGTTACGAGCCCCCGGCCACGGGGGTGGCGGGCAGGTAAGCTGCTTACCTGCTGCGCGTGACGCCGGCCGCGGCGAAGGCGGACGAGGCGGGGTGTCGGTGTGGTGGGCGCGGTGAAGGGCCCTGGACGTGCGTCGGGCCCTTCTCGCGGATCGCCTCAGCTACGGCTCCCGGTGGGGCCCTCTCGGGGGAAGGGGCCTCGGTCCCGGACCCCGGCGAGGCGTCCCTTCTCCGCTCCGTAAAAGTGTCCATCTCTTTTTTTTTTTTTTTCTTCTGTTGTGGCATATGCAGCAGGTGCCTGCTCGTTTTTCGTATGTGGGTAACAACATTTAACTATGTATATATATTTCCGAATTGGTTTAACTGCCACCCGCCTGAATCTATTTAAAATCAAATTTTTTTTTATTTCAACCGCCCGACCCGACCCGCGGATAAAATCTAATTTTTTTAAATTTCATCCGCCCGATCCGCGGATAATCCGCGGACTCCGCGGTTGTGCCCGCAAACCGCGCATCTCTAATATATATATATATATATATATAATGAATTTTTTCCATTGATAACGTGACAATGTTAAATGTCAAAACGCATTAAAAAGACAATGTATATATGTGTGTGTATATATATATATACGTATATATATATATATATATATAAAATGAATTTTTTCCATCGATAACGTGACGATGTTAAATGTCAAAACGCATTAAAAAGACAATGTATATATATATAAAATGATTTTTTTCCATCGATAACGTGACAATGTTAAATGTCAAAACGCATTAAAAAGACAATGTATATATGTGTGTATATATATACTGTATACATACAGCCCGGCCCCCGGCCAAATTTTTTTAACCCAATGCGGCCCACTAGTCAAAAAGTTTGGGGACCCCTGGTCTAGAAGAACTATTTCTGTAAAGTACAAAGTTGCTGGAGGTTAACTGTGTGGTCCATGACAGGTGTGGAGTCCTTACCTACAACCGGACAGTCTTGGCGACCTGGACGGCCACGTGGAGGACAAGTCCCGCAGCTTGTACACACATGAGGAGTACATCAGTCTGGTCCTGAACAGCGGCAGCGGTCTTTCCCACGACTACGTGAGCCAGTCCATCCAGGAGGATCCTCGCATGATGGCGTTCTTCGACTCTCTGGTGCGGCGCGAGATCGAGGGTTGGAGCTCGGACTCGGACAGTGACCTGAGCGAGGAGGCCATCATGCAGCTGCATGCTCGCGGACGCCGCTCCACTCGGCTGACGGCGGCGACTCCGGCGGCACCCCCGGCCGCCGCGCAACACAGCGACTCCGATAACTCCAGCTCTTCCTCCCTGGCCGGACCAGAACCCTCAGGAGGCGAGGAGCCAGCCGGCGCGGACGGCGAGGGGCGGTCTGGGAGACGGAGCAGACCTCAGCGGCAGCAGTCGGGCTTCCTGGCGAATGATGACTCGGACTCCAGCGAGTTCTGGCTGGACCCAATGCCGCGTCCTCGCTCCCCGAGCCCTCGTAACTACACCACCCTCTCCATACCATCCTCCACGTCCCCCTCGCTCCCCGCCGGCGCCTCCAGCTCCTCGGCGACCACGTCCAGCTCCAGCAGCGAGGACGAGGAGCGGCGCAGTGCTGTGAGACGCCGCAACGTGATGAGGCGGCGCCGCCTGGCCGTGGTCTCCCGGGCCGGGGAGCGACCCGACTCGGTGCAGGCCTTGTTCTCCGCTATCGACTCCTGCAGCTACCCGTCCATCTCGGTGGACGACCTGACGTCCTCATCGGGCGAGGAACAAAACGCCCTACAGATTAAGCCCCGCCTTGACGAGGACAAGTGTCTCAGCCTGGCGGACTTAGTGTGCCCCAGCCCCGTGATGTCTCCCGCCAATCAGGATGGGACCGACGAGGCGGAGCTGGACAGACTTTCGGGGGACAGGACTGAAGTGGCGGCGGAGTCTACCCTGGACGGGGCGGCGTGCAGCAGCGCGACTGAGGGCAGCCCAGGATTGAACGGGCGGCGCCGAGCTGCGGGTGAAAACGCGTCCGTCCAGTCTGACGAGGAGGACGGCGCCACGGCGGCGGACATCAGGGCGGCCGAGAGGCTAAAAGGACCCACACAGAAACGGACCCATGTGAGCTCAGAAGAGGGGGATTGTGGGTCGTCACCCTCTGAGAAGAAGCTCAAAACTTAGTAACCATAGCAACCATGTTGAACTTCTTCAGCTTTTTTTCTTACGGAGTCTTTAGACCCCTGAGATCACCTGAATTTTAAGAGAAGGCAGGAAGTGGGCAAGTATAAGAAGTGATGTCATTTAGTTCTACAAAAGCTCCGCCCACAACGTGGAGCTCCTTCCACCGCAACACAAGACTGACGGAGGACCAAAAAAAGTTTTCTTTGTTTTTTGCTGATCTAAGACAACTTAATCGTAGCTGAAGGTGGATTTTGTTTGACGCTCAGTCCATGCCGCTGTTTAGCAGGCAGCCATCTTGTTTTCTCTCCATTAAAAAGGCTCATTTGTTCTCCTTCCTTCTGCGTTTCAGTCGTTTAAAAAGGTCAAAAGTAAACTCATTTGCTGTGTGGCCCAAGCAGGTTGTCACGGCAACGCAGCCTGGACTCGCCGGTGGAAGCGACACTGAAGTCTTGTTGGTGAGCCAGAAGCCAGTCGGGGAAATAATGTCAACGTGCAAACAAGCTGCTTTCTTTCGCCGGCATGGTGAGTTCATTAAAAGGCTGCCCCCCAGTGGCGGAATGTCAGAAGTACACAGAAGTGTCATTGAAATGTGCTGGAAAATCAGTATTAATAAATGCTGCACACTAACAATTGCACCATGTATATACAAAAACACATAAATGCCAAGTTAACACAAACTACTAGTACTATGTAAACAAAAAAGATTACAACGGGATACATGTGCCCCAACTTAAGAGGTTTTCAGGATATGAGATGTTCAGCTAATTGTTATGCTTTAGATTTCAAGCGTCGCCCCCACTCGTTAGTGGGGGCGACGATTCACTGATGTGACATTGTCACATCAGTGAATGTGACAATGAACCCTGTAAGCAACGGCCAAAACATCCGCTCGTACTTGCAAGCTAGCAAGAAATGGACGTAACTTTGTTTTTCCAAGCATGGGAAGGAAAAAGGTGAGTGTGAAGGACAGTGCAGAGAAGAAATGGATGAAAATGAATTAGAGAAGGAAATCAGCAAAATATGACAAGCTTTGTGAAGCAGTTGGAGCATAGCACAGCTAGTCTGGGCCATACTGAAGCAGAATGAGTGGATAACGCCACTAAAGGATGCTAAAATAATATCCAAATGGTGGACATTTTTTCATGACAATATGGTGAAGCTGCTGATGGTGTGTTTGACAGGGAAGCAGCGTGAAGATTTCGTGGAAGGCCACTTTCAAGGTAAATACTGTTCATTATTGTTACATAATTTAACTACTGTAATTGTTTGCACTCCATTCTATTGTCTTGTTTTATTCAATACTTTGTATCTAAAAAGAGGTTCCGTAGCAGAATCTCCAGGTTCTGTAACAGCTTCTTCCCTCAGGCCGTAAGACTCTTGAACGCATCATAACAATCCCCTCAATTCCCCCCAAAAATGGATTAACTCGCTGGAATATAAAGACAATATAACATACATCCATAAACGTGGATGCATATGCAAAAGTGCAATATATTTATCCGTACAGTAATCTTTTTATTTATATCTGCACCTTATTGATTTTTTTATCCGTGACTGCTCGCTGACTGCTCGCTGTTTCGAAAAAGCTAAGTATCGTTCTATTTGTGTGCTTTTAAATTGTTCTGCAGCTTTCTTTATTACTTTCTCAACATATTTAGTAGTACTATTTAACTTGCAAATCACCCGATCTCTGTCTCTCCACCCCTCCCGCAGCTAGCTAGCAGCTAGCTGCTAAGCTAACGAAGCTAGCGCGGAGAAAGGCGTCGCCGGGCGCCGGTCAGAAGGAGTCTACTCCTGCACACCGTGACCAGGACTTCTCGGAAGACAGCAGGAACTTCACTCGGTGACAGAAAACACCGTGAGTATGGCTTCCTGCGCGTCTTGCACCTTACTCACGGAGAGGCTGGCTCTGCTAGAGGGCCGTGTCCGCCAGTTAGAGCAGAGTAATCTCGTAACTTTAGATGTTGCGGACACATCTGCTAGCGTTAGCTGTAGCGAGCTAACTAGCCCAGCATGTAGTAGTCCTAAGCGGCCTACAAGCTACGGTGTACCGGTTGAGACGCATAATAGATTTAGCTCTTTAGCTAGTCCTACACCCCAGTCTACCGGGCACCACACCTTAGTCATAGGGGACTCCATCACCCGAAACATAAAGCTTAGCAAACCAGCCACAATTAAGTGCATCCCGGGGGCCCGAGCACCTGACATAGAGGCTAATCTTAGGGAGCTAACTCGCAACAGGCCTAGTAAACACGTACGACAGGCTAATCGCACCACTAGTTATGCGAATATAGTTGTACACGTTGGCTCCAATGACACTAGAATGAGACAGTCAGAGATTACAAAGAGAAACATAGCCAGGACTTGTGATCTCGCTAGAAAGATGTCCAGGCATCGAGTAATTGTCTCTGGCCCCCTGCCTGCGAGAGGCAATGATGAGAGATATAGCAGATTAGTCTCGCTTAACAAGTGGCTGGCTAGCTTCTGTAGACAACAGGGACTAACGTTTATTGATAATTGGCCCTCTTTCTGGGGCAAACCAGGCTTGCTGATGAGGGACGGCCTTCACCCTAACCAGGAAGGCGCCATCATCCTGTCTAAGAATATAGACTACTGTTTAAGTCACATTTGACTAACTACACTAGAGCAAGCCCGGTCACAGGCAATTACAGAGCCTGCTAGTCCGGGTGAGGAGTCAGTTAAGCTAGAACTAGCCAGCGCCAGGCTGGATAATTCCTGTACGCATAGCAATTTTCTTAGAATAACACACAACTCACATAATGTGTTTTCTGTTGTGAATGTGTCCGGGGTAGATATGCATTCTACTGAGGTGGCAAATCATGATGCGTTTAGTCGATCGCAGCATCAAGCAAACAATCTGAAAATTCCCGTCGTATCAATTCCTAGATATGGTCGAAACTATTTAAAGTGCACTACGTATAATAAACGCAACATTATTAATATTTCTACTACGGATAATTTAAACAAAAACTCGTCAAAACAGCCCAATACTTATAATATGGGCTTTTTAAACATAAGATCATTGTCTCCCAAAACGTTATTAGTTAATGAGGTCATTAGAGACAACAATCTTAACGTCATTGGTCTTAGCGAAACCTGGCTCAAACCAGACGAATTTTTTGCGCTAAATGAGGCATCTCCTCCTAACTATACGAATGCGCATATTGCCCGTCCCCTTAAAAGGGGTGGGGGGGTCGCATTAATATACAATGAAAACTTTAACCTTACCCCTAACCTAAATAATAAATACAAATCGTTTGAGGTGCTTACTATGAGGTCTGTCGCACCGCTGCCTCTCGATATGGCTGTTATCTACCGCCCCCCAGGGCCCTACTCGGACTTTATTAATGAATTCTCAGAGTTTGTTGCTGATCTAGTGACGCACGCAGACAATATAATCATAATGGGGGACTTTAATATCCATATGAATACCCCATCGGACCCTCAGTGCGTGGCGCTCCAGACTATAATTGATAGCTGTGGTCTTACACAAATAATAAATGAACCTACGCATCGCAACGGCAATACGATAGATCTAGTGCTGGTCAGGGGTGTCACCACCTCCAAAGTTATGGTACTCCCGTATACTAAAGTAATGTCCGATCATTACCTTATAAAATTCGAAGTTCTGACTCATTGTCAACAAACTAATAATAATAATAACTGCTATAGCAGCCGCAACATTAATGCCGCCACAACGGTGACTCTTGCTGACCTACTGCCTTCGGTAATGGCACCATTCCCAAATTATGTCGGCTCTATTGATAACCTCACTAACAACTTTGACAATGCCCTGCGCAAAACCATTGATAGTATAGCACCGCTAAAACAAAAAAGGGCCCCTAAAAGGCGCACCCCATGGTTTACAGAGGAAACCAGAGCTCATAAATTATCATGTAGAAAGTTGGAACGCAAATGGCGCGCGACCAAGCTTGAGGTTTTCCATCAAGCATGGAGTGATAGTTTAATATCGTATAAACGCATGCTTACCTTAGCTAAAGCTAAATATTACTCAAATCTCATCCGCCTCAACAAAAACGACCCTAAATTTTTGTTTAGTACAGTAGCATCGCTAACCCAACAAGGGACTCCTCCCAATAGCTCCACCCACTCGGCAGATGACTTTATGAATTTCTTTAATAAGAAAATTGAACTCATTAAAAAGGAGATTAAAGACAACGCATCCCAGCTACAACTGGGTTCTATGAACACAGATACAACTGTATCTACGACGGATACTGCAATACAAAATAGTCTCTCTCTTTTTGATGAAATAACATTAGAGGAACTATTACAGCGTGTACGTGGGATAAAACAAACAACATGTTTACTTGACCCACTTCCTGGGAAACTTATCAAGGAGCTTTTTGTATTATTAGGTCCATCAGTGCTAAATATTATAAACTTATCACTTTCCTCTGGCACTGTTCCCCTAGCATTCAAGAAAGCGGTTATTCATCCTCTGCTCAAAAGACCTAACCTTGATCCTGACCTCATGGTAAACTACCGACCGGTGTCCCACCTTCCCTTTATTTCGAAAATCCTCGAAAAAATTGTCGCACAGCAGCTAAATGAACACTTAGTGTCTAACAATCTCTGTGAACCTTTTCAATCCGGTTTCAGGGCAAATCACTCTACGGAGACAGCCCTCGCAAAAATGACTAATGATCTACTGCTGACGATGGATTCTGATGCGTCATCTATGTTGCTGCTTCTTGATCTTAGCGCTGCTTTCGATACCGTCGATCATAATATTTTATTAGAGCGTATCAAAACACGTATTGGTATGTCAGACTTAGCCTTGTCGTGGTTTAACTCTTATCTTACTGACAGGATGCAATGCGTCTCCCATAATAATGTGACCTCTGACTATGTTAAGGTAACGTGCGGAGTTCCTCAGGGTTCGGTTCTTGGCCCTGCACTCTTTAGTATTTACATGCTGCCGCTAGGCGACATCATACGCAAATACGGTGTTAGCTTTCATTGCTATGCTGATGACACCCAACTCTACATGCCCCTAAAGCTGACCAACACGCCGGATTGTAGTCAGCTGGAGGCGTGTCTTAATGAAATTAAACATTGGATGTCCGCTAACTTCTTGCAACTCAACGCCAAGAAAACGGAAATGCTGATTATTGGTCCTGCTAAACACCGACATTTATTTAATAATACCACCTTAACATTTGACAACCAAACAATTACACAAGGCGAATCAGTAAAGAATCTGGGTATTATCTTCGACCCAACTCTCTCGTTTGAATCACACATTAAGAGTGTTACTAAAACGGCCTTCTTTCATCTCCGTAATATCGCTAAAATTCGTTCTATTTTATCCACTAGCGACGCTGAGATCATTATTCATGCGTTCGTTACGTCTCGTCTCGACTACTGTAACGTATTATTTTCGGGTCTCCCTATGTCTAGCATTAAAAAATTACAGTTGGTACAAAATGCGGCTGCTAGACTTTTGACAAGAACAAGAAAGTTTGATCATATTACGCCTATACTGGCTCACCTGCACTGGCTTCCTGTGCACTTAAGAAGTGACTTTAAGGTTTTACTACTTACGTATAAAATACTACACGGTCTAGCTCCGTCCTATCTTGTCGATTGTATTGTACCATATGTCCCGGCAAGAAATCTGCGTTCAAAGAACTCCGGCTTATTAGTGATTCCCAGAGCCCAAAAAAAGTCTGCGGGCTATAGAGCGTTTTCTATTCGGGCTCCAGTACTATGGAATGCCCTCCCGGTAACAATTAGAGATGCTACCTCAGTAGAAGCATTTAAGTCCCATCTTAAAACTCATTTGTATACTCTAGCCTTTAAATAGCCCCCCTGTTGGACCAGTTGATCTGCCGTTTCTTTTCTTTTCTCCTCTGCTCCCCTTTTCCTTGAGGGGGGGGGGCACAGGTCCGGTGGCCATGGATGAAGTGCTGGCTGTCCAGAGTCGGGACCCGGGGTGGACCGCTCGCCTGTGCATCGGCTGGGAACATCTCTACGCTGCTGACCCGTCTCCGCTCGGGATGGTGTCCTGCTGGCCCCACTATGGACTGGACTCTTACTATTATGTTGGATCCACTATGGACTGGACTCTCACAATATTATGTCAGACCCACTCGACATCCATTGCTTTCGGTCTCCCCTAGAGGGGGGGGGTTACCCACATATGCGGTCCTCTCCAAGGTTTCTCATAGTCATTCACATCGACGTCCCACTGGGGTGAGTTTTTCCTTGCCCGTATGTGGGCTTTGTACCGAGGATGTCGTTGTGGCTTGTGCAGCCCTTTGAGACACTTGTGATTTAGGGCTATATAAATAAAGATTGATTGATTGATTGATCCTGCACTAACATGAGCTAATGCAACAAAATGTTGTTCTTATATGTACTGTAAAGTTCAAATTTGAATGACAATAAAAAGGAAGTCCAAGTCTAAACTTTTATTTAAAGGCATGCTAGATGATAAAATTGTGCTGTTATTGGGGGACAAACACCGATTAAATTGATTTCCATTCATTTTAATGGGCGATGTTGATTTGCAACACAAGTTTTTCAATGAACGAGCTGCGTCACAGAACCAAGTTAAACTCGTTAACACGTTACATTTACTCTCATTACATTTACTTTTGTAACTTTTTTGTCAGTAATTTTAATGCAACACGCGTTTTACTTTCACTTGAGTTTTTTTATCTGAAGAAAGCACGCTACTTTTCATTCTGATCGCTACAAATCATTTATATCATACATTAATTGTTTGAGACGTATTTATTTGGCTCGTTTGACCTCTGTCACATTTCTGTCAACAATCCAACGTAAGCGCGTGTGACCTTTGACACCATTCCACCAATCAAACAGTGGAATGGTGTATGCTTGAACTACTTTACATATCAAAAAAGTGAATTTAAAATAAAATACCCCAATATATATATATTTTTTTATAAAAGCTGCTTTGATTTCTTTGAATCTCATTAATTTTCTGAATCTCATGTGCAGGAAAATCTGCTCGACTCGGTTCTCCTTGCTCCACCGTTTAAAAAGACTCGAGTCGTTCACGAACTCCCCATCTCTATTATTTGTCTTCATAGGAACCTTTCATTTGCTGCGTTAAACAGCGCCTCTGCTGGTGGCAGCCCAGTACTACATGCTCCTGTTTTCTCTGTTGGCTCGTGTGGTTTGGTGGCAATGACTTCCTGTTGGCGTGCTTATCAACAGGAAGTGCAACACTCATGTCCTCTGAGGATGCAACACTCATCATTGGTTTCTGTTGGCGTCTTTTATCCGGGAAAATGGGCTTCTTGTGCGTGCTGGTTGTGGCAGCGACGCCCTGCGCGAGGCCACAGTCGTACCAGTGGGAGGTTCTCTCGCACGGCCGCAGCCTTTCAAGACCTGCAGTGGAGCGGAAACACGCATGGGAGAGGAAAAGTTTTCTGGTGGCCATCTTTCAAATCCACCCACCGGAAAATGGGGTTTTACCTCTCCCATGCGTGTTTCCACTTTACTTTGGAGCCAACCATGACCACCAAGACCACATCATGGCCGCCCTGCCAGGAGCTCCACGCTTATTCAAGCATGACTGGGAAACACTGAGGAGCTTAGATGACAGCTTTATCTTATGGACATCAGGTTCCTCTTCTGAACATCAGGTTCTTCATATAGACATCAGGTTCTTCATATAGACATCAGGTTCTTCATGTGAACATCAGGTTGTTCATGTGAACATCAGGTTGTTCATGTGAACATCAGGTTCTTCATTTACACATCAGGTTCTTCTTTTGGACATCAGGTTCTTCATATAGACATCAGGTTCTTCATGTAGCGACAGGTTCTTCATGTTGACATCAGGTTCTTCATGTAGCGACAGGTTCTTCATGTTGACATCAGGTTCTTATGTACATCAGGTTCTTATGGACATTAGGTTATTCATATAGACATCAGGTTCTTACAGACACCAGGTTCTTCATGTAGACATCAGGTTTTTCATGTAGACATCAGGTTCTTCTTATGGACATCAGGTTCTTTATGTAGACATCAGGTTCTTCTTACGGACATCAGGTTCTTCATGTAGATATCAGGTTCTTCATGTAGACATCAGGTTCTTCGTATGGACACCAGGTTCTTCATGTAGACATCAGGTTCTTCTTATGGACATCAGGTTCTTATGGACATCAGGTTCCTCATGTAGACATCAGGTTCTTCTTATGGACATCAGGTTCTTCATGTAGACATCAGGTTCTTCTTACGGACATCAGGTTCTTCATATAGACATCAGGTTCTTCATGTAGACATCAGGTTCTTCTTATGGACATCAGGTTCTTCATGTAGACATCAGGTTCTTCTTATGGACATCAGGTTCTTCATGTAGACATCAGGTTCTTCTTACGGACATCAGGTTCTTCATATAGACATCAGGCTCTTCATGTAGATATCAGGTTCTTCATGTAGACATCAGGTTCTTCGTATGGACATCAGGTTCTTCGTATGGACATCAGGTTCTTCTTATGGACATCAGGTTCTTCTTATGGACATCAGGTTCTTCATGTAGACATCAGGTTCTTCTTACAGACATCAGGTTCTTCATGTAGACATCAGGTTCTTCAAGTAGACATCGGGTTCTTCTTTTAGACATCGGGTTCTTCTTTCGGACATCAGGTTCTTCTTACGGACATCAGGTTCTTCTTATGGACATCAGGTTCTTCAAGTAGACATCAGGTTCTTCTTATGGACACCAGGTTCTTCTTATGGACATCAGGTTCTTCTTATGGACATCAGGTTCTTCATGTAGACAGGTTCTTCATGTAGACATCAGGTTCTTCATGTAGACATCAGGTTCTTCTTGAGGACATCAGTTTCTTCATGTAGATATCAGGTTATTCTTGTGAACATCAAGTTCTTCATGTAGACATCAGGTTCTTCATACTGTATATACATCAGGTTGTTCATGTAGACATCGGGTTCTTCTTGTGAATATCAGGTTCTACCCCCCCATGTTAAAAAAAATAATGCACTTTGTGACTTCAATAATAAATATGGCAGTGCCATGTTGGCATTTTTTCCCCATAACTTGAGTTGAATGATTTTGGAAAACCTTGTTACATTGTTTAATGCATCCAGCGGGGCATCACAACAAAATTAGGCATAATGTGTTAATTCCACGACTGTATATATCGGTATCGGTTGATATGGAATCGGTAATTAAGAGTTGGACAATATCAGAATATTGTATATGCGCAAAAAACCCATTATCGAACATCTCTAGTCTCCATGTATTATCCCCCTCTTCTCCCGCAATATCCCCCCCATGTCTTCTTTTTTTCTTCTATCTATCCCCTCCTGCTCTGGCCCGGCTGCACCAAATAATATAAATCCATTTAATAAAGTCAAATACAAATAAGACAACAAGAGAAGTATCCCAGACTTCTCTCTTGTAAAGTACATCTGTACAGCAAATATGGGCATCTACATCAACAATATGATTTGCCTGGGTGGCTGCACAGGAAATGTTAAAAAAAGAAAACACAAAAAATAATGATCAAGATGGCAAAAAAATTATAATTTATTTACTTTTTAGACTTCTGAGAAGTAATAGTTTGCCTTTTCTGTGTTTAAACAGTTAGTCAGCCCCACGTCTGTGTGAAGTATCCAAAGCATGAAAAATGTACGTACGTGAAGCATGAAGTTGGCGTGAGGCATCTCACATTTCCACGTCCCGTTCACTCTTCATTCAAGGCAACTTTGCCAGGAAAAAGGGCAAACACAGTGATGGGAAAGCTATGGAAAATGTAGTAAGGTAAGCTACAAGTTACTCTAGATTAAATGGGGATAAATTACAGGGGAAGCTATGCTCAGATAATTGTAGCAAGCTACACGGCAAAAGTAGCTCGCTACATCAAATCGACATTTAACTGCATTTATATCTATGGGCCCACATGTATTATATCAATGTTAATGTAACTGAGTGTACAATAAGGGTCCATTACTATGCTAACTATCTGTCACTTAGCTGGAGACACCCTACAACTAACTGTAGGAGTCCCCGCACCCCAGTGTATGTATTTATTTAGTTTGCCTTTTCTTTGGCCCACCTCGTCTCTGCCTACATTAAAAAAACAGCATCTATCTATATCTTGACAAAAAAACAATGGCTTGTGTGTTGGCCTCACCTGCCATCATGGAAAGAAAAAAAAATGTAAAATGAATTTTTTTTAATTAAATTGTTATATGTATCCAGTGATTATACTATAAAGTTATTTTCCATTTAACTTCACCAGTTTTAGATTATTTTTTATTTAAAATCGCTGAATTTTCACATTTGCCGTTCAAATACTGAGAAGAGACGGTGCGGTGATCAGCAGCCAGTTGAGGCACGTCACTGCGTTGTGCCTCACCATGGATTGCGGACTCGGCTAACTGCTGGCCTGCTGTGCAGTGAGACCGTATTGCTATATGAACTATATTATACATTTCCATAGTTTAGTTAGCTGAGGTATATAATGTTCAGTGTATTTTGTCAACAACTGTATGTGTGTAACATATTTCTTGTGCTGAGCGATCATAAAACGGCTGCAAAAGACGCACTGGCTGAGGCTCGCAGTAATCCCGCCTCCTGCACCCCTGACGGGAGTGTTATATCAACTAAAGCCCACACTTAAACTTTCCACGTGCAAGATTGAATCTATTTAAAAAAGTTATTTCATAAGAAGCCAAAAAGTGCAAAAACAATAATGTTCGTGTTGGAGGAGTTGTGAATGACTGCAGGGCCACAACATTAGGTACACCTGCAGACTGCAGGTGTACCTAATTCACAACTCCTCCAACACGAACATTATTGTTTTTGCACTTTTTGGCTTCTTATTAAATAACTTTTGTAACCTATTTTATGGGCTTTCCTCTTTGTGATGTTAAGTTCCTGTTATGCACTGTTATACAGTATATGCCTTGAGCTCTTATTTTGAAGGCGCTAAGAGCGGAAGTGATGACACGTTAGAGTGGAGCGGAGGTGTTTGAAAGAAGGTAAATAAAGTGGTCCTCGTATAAACTGGAGCCTCCGTGTTTATTTTGTAGTTTCATACAGTATAGGCGACATTTATAAACCCTCGGTTACACTTTTTTAAATAGATTCAATCTTGCACGTGGAAAGTTTAAGTGAGGGCTTTAGTTGATATAACACTCCCGTCAGGGGGTGCATTAATCCAGCACAACAGCGGCACATGGACTTCATTTATAAGTAAAGGTAAGACCATAATAACGTTTTTTTTTATTAAATGTGCTTTTTTGTGTGCTACAGTTTGTATGTGTAAAGTTAAAGTTAAGTTAAAGTACCAATGATTGTCACACACACACACTAGGTGTAATGAAATTTGTCCTCTGCATTTGACCCATCCCCTTGATCACCCCCTGGGAGGTGAGGGGAGCAGTGGGCAGCAGCGGCGCCGCGCCCGGGAATAATTTTTGGTGATTTAACCCCCAATTCCAACCCTTGATGCTGAGTGCCAAGCAGGGAAGAATGCTGGTATGAGCTTTTAAACATAACCCGTTAACTGCTGCCAATCAAATGGTGAATAAGATACTCTTTAGGGTTCATATGTTTGTAAATCTGACTGTGATGAAGTCAGTGCCTCACCAGCCATCAACCTCACCGCACGTCACTGGTGTGTTCCTAAATTTGTGTTGGACGTCTTAGATCAGTGGTTCTTAACCTTGTTGGAGGTAGCGAACCCCACCAGTTTCATATGCGCATTCATCGAACCCTTCTTTAGTGAAAAATAAAATGTTTTTTTTTTTCAAATTCAAGGCAAAGTTATGTTTTTGGTAACACTTTAGTATGGGGAACATATTCTAAGTAACACATACTTAATTTAGAGTTTTTTTGGACAATAGGGGAACATATTCTAAGTAACAAAGACTTCATTTAGAGTTATTTGGTTAGGGTTAGAGGGTTAGGCCATGCCGAATAAGGCATTAATAAGTACTTAATAATGACTAGTTAAGAGCCAATATGTTACTAATTTGCATGTTAATAAGCAACTAATTAATGGTGAATATGTTCCCCATACTAAAGTGTTACCATGTTTTTATACTGGTGCACAAAATGAACCGTGCATGAACATCACTTTGTACAAAGAACAAAACCAACACAGTGCATAAACTCACAACAAATTACACACCTGCAAATCAGTCTGACTTCTGCTGTTGCCGTATCCGTAATACGAGAAGTTTTTATTTACACGATGTGTCGAGTGTGTCTTGACCTCCGCCGAACCCCTGAGCCCGACTCACTGAACCCCTAGGGTTCGATCAAACCCAGGTTAAGAACCACGGTCTTAGATGAAGAGAGCAGTTATTATTTTGGTTTACACAGTAATCAACTAGAAATTAAACGCATACATTTGCCTAAATATGGCCAAGGACACACACTATTGTGGGTTTCCTGCACGTCATCTTCATCACTAAAGGAGAGAATTCCTCTGCCATTTTCAAGTATGTTTTTTTTGTGGAGTCGTCAGCTTGAAGCGTCCCTCTGTCTCTGACTCCCTCCTTGTCATGTGACATGAGTCGGTTATGATTTTGCCTACTAGTTTCGATGACCGGCCTTATCTTGCCTCTGATTGTCCAGTCCGTAATGTTTCGCCTTAACCGTAGCCAATTGTGACTCGTCATACAAACACCAAACACCATCAGGGATGTTCTCATTCATCCAGGTCATTCTATTTTCTATGTATTTTTTGGCCTGCATTCACAGTCCATTTTCTCTCTTTGAAGCTTGTAGCTTTGATGTAAGCTACCTAGCTACATGGGTCTAAAAGTAGCTAAGCTAAAGGAAAAGCTACTCTTTAAAAAAGTAGCTAAGCTACTGGAAAATGTAGTTAAGCTACATATCTTAGCTACATGTAGCTTGTTACTGCCCATCACTGGGCCTACACCAGGTTTTTGTGCATACGCACGCTTGAAAAGGAAGTCTAAGTCTAAGTCTTGATCCATGACGCCCCTGGTTATTCACAAACCGCAAGTTGAAAATCACTGTGTTGAACTGATCAAAAATATGCTTTGTTATTAATTTATCTTTGATGTTTTATGCGTCCTTTGCCACACAGCCGATCAGACACTGGTGGCGAGTGTTTATCAAACTCGGGGGAGATGGTTGCTACTGAGCAGGTTTTGAGAGGGTTGAAATATGCTATTGACAGTACATGATTTGGTGAATTTTGGTTAAAGCATGAAAAATGGATTACAGAATATTACTATGGCTTACACACTCTTCTACTTGTTCATTTGGAACACCTGGTGGCAAGTTTACACACTGCACTACATCCAGCCCTTCAAACAAGCTGGGGTAGACTCGATCTGATCAATGTAAGTCTATGACTAGATCTGACCAATCTAAGTCTATAACTAGATCTGACCAATCTAAGTATAAAACTAGATCTGGCCAATCTAAGTCTATGATGAGATCTGACCAATCTAAGTATAAAACTAGATCTGGCCAATCTAAGTCTATGATGAGATCTGACCAATCTAAGTCTATGACGAGATCTGACTGATCTAAGTCTAAGACTTGATCTGACTGATCTAAGTCTAAGACTTGATCTGACCAATCTAAGTATAAAACTAGATCTGACCCATCTAGGTCTATGACTAGATCTGACCAGTCTAAGAATAGATCTGACCAATCTAAGTATAAAACTAGATCTGACCCATCTAGGTCTATGACTAGATCTGACCAATCTAAGTCTAAGACTACTGACCAATCTAGGCCTAAGACTAGATCTGACCAATCTTAAGTCTATGACTAAATCTGACCAATCTAAGTATAAAACTAGATCTGACCAGTCTAAGACTAGATCTGACCAATCTAATTATAAAACTAGATCTGACCAATCAAAGCTATGACTAGATCTGAACAATCTAAGACTAGATCTGACCAATCTAAGTCTGACTAGATCTGACCAATCTAAGTATAAAACTAGATCTGACCAATCTAGGTCTAAGACTAGATCTGACCAACCTAAGTCTATGACTAGATCTGACCAATCTAAGTCTATGACTAGATCTGACCAATCTAAGTCTATGAGTAGATCTGACCAATCTAAGTATAAAACTAGATCTGACCAATCTAAGGCTATGACTAGATCTGACCAATCTAGGTCTTAGACTAGATCTGACCAACCAAAGTCTATGACTAGATCTGACCAATCTAAGTCAATGACTAGATCTGACCAATCTAAGTATAAAACTAGATCTGACCAATCTAGGTCTAAGACTAGATCTGACCAATCTAAGTCTATGACTAGATCTGACCAATCTAAGTCTTTGACTAGATCTGACCAATATAAGTCTATGACTAGATCTGACCAATCTAAGTCTATGACTAGATCTGACCAATCTAAGTCTGACTAGATCTGACTAATCTAAGTCTATGACTAGATCTGACCAATCTAAGTCTATGACTAGATCTGACCAATCTAAGTATATGACTAGATCTGACCAATCTAAGTCTATGACTAGCTCTGACCAATCTAAGACTAAGACTAGATCTGACCATCTAGGTCTATGACTAGTTCTGACAAATCTAAGTATAGAACTAGATCTGACCAATCTAAGTCTAAGACTAGATCTGACCAATCTAGGTCTATGACTAGATCTGACCATTCTAAGTATAAAACTAGATATGACCAATCAAGTCTAGGACTAGATATGACCAATCTAGGTCTATGACTCGCTCCGACCACTCTTAAGTCTATGACTAGATCTGACCAATCTAAGTCTAAGATTAGATCTGACCAATCTAAGTCTATGACTAGATCTGACCAATCTAAGTCTATGACTAGAGCTGACCAATCTAAGTCTATGACTAGATCTGACCAAACTAGGTCTAAGACTAGATCTGACCAATCTAAGTAAGACTAGTTCTGACCAATCTAGGTATATGACTAGAACTGACCAATCTAGGGCTATGATTAGATCTGACCAATCTAGGTCTAAGACTAGATATGACCAATCTAAGTCTACGATTAGGTCTGACCAATCTAAGTCTACGATTAGGTCTGACCAATCTAAGTCTATGACTAGATCCGACCCATCTAGGTTTATGACTAGATCTGACCAACCTAGGTCTATGACTAGATCTGACCAAACTACGTCTAACACTAGATCTGACCAATCTAGGTCTATGACTGGATCTGACCAATCTAGGTATTTGACAAGATCTGACCAATCTAGGTATATGACTAGATCTGACCAATCTAGGTCTAAGACTAGATCTGACCAATCTAGGTCTAAGACGAGATCTGACCACTCTAGGTCTAAGACTAGATCTGGCCAATCTAAGTATAAAACTAGATCTGACCAATCTAAGTCTATGACTAGGTCTGACCAATCTAGGTCTAAGACTAGACCTGACCAATCTAAGGCTATGACTAGATCTGACCAATCTAAGGCTATGACTAGATCTGACCAATTTAAGTATAAAACTAGATCTGCCAGTCTAAGACTAGAGCTGACCAATCCAAGTATAAAACTAGATCTGACCAATCTAGGTCTATGACTAGATCTGACCAATCTAGGTCTAAGACTAGATCTGACCAATCTAAGTCTATGACTAGATCTGACCAATCTAAGACTAGATCTGACCAATCTAATTATAAAACTAGATCTGACCAATCTAAGTCTAAGACTAGTTCTGACCAATCTAAGTCTGACTAGATCTGACCAATCTAAGTCTGACTAGATCTGACCAATCTAAATCTATGACTAGATCTGACCAATCTAAGTCTATAACTAGATCTGACCAATCTAAGTATAAAACTAGATCTGACCAATCTAGGTCTAAGACTAGATCTGACCAATCTAATTCTATGACTAGATCTGACCAATCTAAGTCTATGACTAGATCTGACCAATCTAAGTATATGACTAGATCTGACCAATCTAAGGCTATGACTAGATCTGACCAATCTAGGTCTAAGACTAGATCTGACCAACCAAAGTCTATGACTAGATCTGACCAATCTAAGGCTAAAACTAGATCTGACCAATCTAAGTCTATGACTAGATCTGACCAATCTAAGTATGAAACTAGATCTGACCAATTTAAGTCTATGACTAGATCTGACCAAGCTAAGTATATGACTAGATCTGACCAATCTAAGTATAAAACTAGATCTGACCAATCTAAGTCTATGAGCAAGAACTGATGAAGTCTACTCGGATGAGAGGTGAAATGTCTTCCAAGACAAACCAAACAGTCCAGTTGTGATAGATTGGATGCCCAAGGATGACAATGACCTGGATGACTGAGAACATTCATAGACAAGCTGGGGTAGGTTCCAGCTTGTTGAAATATGAACGTGCTCAAGTAAATGTTGCAGTCATTGAGAAGATGAAGTAGCAGCAGACAGCGAGCACGTTGCCTTAAAAGGTCAACTTCCTGTCCTCCGCACGCTTCCTTTTATGGACAAACTTCCAAGCACCGAAATGTTTGGGAAAGTCATGTCAGACACGAGGCAGACGCTCAGTGTGTGTCAGTCTGTCTTTCTCTCTGTGTGTGTCTGTGTGTGTGTGTGTGAGTGTGCGTGTAGTTTAACACAATGACGTAATATATGACAACATTCCATTCATAAAACGAGAAAAAGTATTTGACCACTTTAAACTTTGACCATGGACCTTTTTCTCACTTACATTGTTTTTGATTCATTTTAATCATCTGTCATTATTATTATTTCATCAATTATGGCTTACTTTATACCTTGCATGCAATGTTAATGTCACTTTATTACTGTGTGTTGTATGAACTTATTTTCTATTATTATATTTATTTTTATTGATCTGTTTTATTGATTTATTTGAACGTAACTACTATTGATTATACTTATTTTTATTGATCTATTTCATTAAAGTATTTAATTTTCATTGCTATGTTAATTTTATTGATTTAGTATTTCATTGATTTTGTTATCCATTATGTTTATTTTAAAATATGTATTTTATTGATTTATTGAAATGGATTTTCTGTTTATGCTCATGTTTTTTGTCAATTTTATTGATTTATTTCAATGTATGATCTATCAATTATTATGTTTATTTTATTGATGTATTATTTTATTGATTTGTTATGTATATTCCATTCATTATGTTATTATACTATAATTCCATTTATTTTATTGGTTTGATTTTACTTACCTTCCATTAATTTTATGTCTATTGCTCTATTTCTTTAGTCATTTATTAGAAATTATTTCCGAATTTTTATGTATAGTTTTAATAATTTATTATTTTATCAATTTATTGAAATGTTTTTTCTATTCATTATCCTGTTTGTTTTTATTTATATATTATTTCACATACACTTCACCTACTATGTCTTCATTTGTTGAGAAATTAAGCAAAATGACTGAATAAATGCTTTTTATCCAGATCGGCACCATATTCCCTAACGGGGTTTAAGTGGAAATTATATTAGTATATATTATATTTACTTTTTAAAATGTTTGTCACTATATTTCCATTTATATCTATATTGTGTCCTGTTTGTGAGATAAAAGGCTGCTCTGTGTGTCAGCATGGAACATTCTTCCAAAGCGTTGATGAAATGTTTCGGGAGCGCCGGCTCACACTTTAGTCCAAAATATCACACTGAAGAGTTTTTTAGCTCCACAATCCATCAGTCATTCATTCATGTCACATACTGTACTCTTTATGCACTCATAGGCTGTACTGCACGTTATTTGCAGCGTATGTTAAACTAAGCCCAAAACCAGTGAAGTTGGCACGTTGTGTAAATGGTAAATAAAAACAGAATACATCCATTCATCCATTTTCTACCGCTTAATCCCATACAATGATTTACAAATCCTTTTCAACCTATATTCAATTGAATAGACTGCAAAGACAATATATTTAACGTTCGAAATGGAAAATGTTGTTATTCTTTGCAAATATTAGCTCATTTGGAATTTGATGCCTTCAACATGTTTCAAAAAAGCTGGCACAAGTGGCAAAAAAAAGACTGAGAAAGTTGAGGAAGGCTCATCAGACACTTACCGTATTTTTCGGAGTATAAGTCCCTCCGGAGTATAAGTCGCACCGGCCGAAAATGCATAATAAAGAAGGGAAACAACATATATAAGTCGCACTGGAGTATAAGTCGCATTTTTTGGGGAAATTTATTTGATAAAAGCCAACACCAAGAATAGACATTTGAAAGGCAATTTAAAATAAATAAAGAATAGTGAACAACAGGCTGAATAAGTGTACGTTATATGAGGCATAAATAACCAACTGAGAAGGTGCCTGGTATGTTAACGTAACATATTATGGTAAGAGTCATTCAAATAACTATAACATATAGAACATGCTATACGTTTACCAAACAATCTGTCACTCCTAATCGCTAAATCTCATGAAATCTTATACGTCTAGTCTCTTACATGAATGAGATAAATAATATTATTTGGTATTTTACGGTAATGTATTAATAATTTCACACGTAAGTCGCACCCCCGGCCAAACTATGGAAAAAAATGCGACTTATAGTCCGAAAAATACGGTATATGGAACATCCCACAGGTGAACAGGCTAATTGGGAACAGGTGGGTGCCATCATTGGGTATAAAAGCAGCTTCCATGAAATGCTCAGTCATTCACAAACAAGGATGGGGCGAGGGTCACCACTTTGTGAACAATTGCGTGAGCAAATTGTCCAAACAGTTTAAGAACGTCATTTCTCAACCAGCTATTGCAAGGAATTTAGGGATTTCACCATCTACGGTCTGTAATATCATCCAAAGGTTCAGAGAATCTGGAGAAATCACTGCACGTAAGCGATGATATTACGGACCTTCGATCCCTCAGGCGGTACTGCATCAAAAAATGACATCAGTGTGTAAAGGATATCACCACATGGGCTCAGGGAACACTTCAGAAAACCACTGTCTGTAACTACAATTTGTCGCGACATCTGTTAGTGCAAGTTAAAACTCTATTATGCAAAGTGAAAGCCATTTATCAACAACACCCAGAAACGCCGCCGACTTCGCTGGGCCCGAGCTCATCTAAGATGGACTGATGCAAAGTGGAAAAGTACTCTTTGGTCCTGACGAGTCCACATTTCAAATTGTTTTTGGAAACTGGAAAAGAACCATCCGGACTGTTATAGGCGTAAAGTTGAAAAGCCAGCATCTGTGATGGTATGGGGGTGTATTAGTGCCCAAGGGATGGGTAACTTACACATCTGTGAAGGCACCATTAATGCTGAAAGGTACACAAGGTGCTCAAAGTGGTATATTTATTATTACTGTAGTTCAGATTGCATAACACTGTCAGATATGTATTAAGACGCTTCATATGCTGAATTGTTATTATGACGGGTGTCCAGATACTTTTTTTTTTAACTTATGATATGATACCAATATTGAAGCCTTGAGTATTGTCCGACACTGATATTGATTTGGTATAATATCAGCAGGAATCATGAATACTTTTCTTTTATTTTGTAGTGTGGAATGTTAGAAAAGGTTTGATCGAGACAAATGAGTCACACAGAGAACAATGGTAGGTATGAAAAACACGAAGCTATTCATTATTAACCGTCTGAAATGGACTTATGCTGCCAACCTCTAAAGCAATGGTTCTTAACCTTGTTGGAGGTACTGAACCCCACCAGTTTCATATAGGCTTACACTGAACCCTTCAGTGAATTTTATTTTCTTTTCTTCTTAATTTAATCTTAATTTATAAATAT
Source organism: Nerophis lumbriciformis (assembly GCF_033978685.3). Taxonomy (NCBI): domain Eukaryota; kingdom Metazoa; phylum Chordata; class Actinopteri; order Syngnathiformes; family Syngnathidae; genus Nerophis; species Nerophis lumbriciformis. The sequence goes on from NC_084555.2 coordinate 44,708,668, forward strand.
TAATCATGAAATGATGTTATTATATTAAAAAAATACTAATAAAGATATATTTTACAAACAAAGTTACAGGAATGTACACATGATCCCATGTTTACATCTCATTGTGCCAAATGTGAATGTTTTAGTGGGAACTAAATGCGATATCGGAAAGGGGTACAAATTATTTCCAAAGCAGGACCCCCACCCATACATGCAATACTAGTAGTACACAGCTCGTGAAAAACATTATGTTGTGTTACTGTCATTGTAAGAAGGCCAAAACACTTATTTTAGAAAATAATCCCATGGAAATTACTGCTGTCATTTGATTATAGTAATAAAACATTTAACTTGGTATTTAGTCAGGTTTGGGACAGGTGTGCGGCTGGTGTGGCCACAGTGTGCACATCTAAGTTAAAGTACCAATGATTGTTACACACTAGGTGTGGTGAAATATGTCCTATGCATTTGTGAGGGGAGCAGTGGGCAGTGGTGCCACGCCCGGGAATATTTTTGGGGGATTTAACCCCCAATTCCAAGCCTTGATGCTGAATGCCAAGCAGGGAGGTAATGAGTCCCATTTTTATTGTCTTTGGTATGACTCGGCCGGGGTTTGAACTCATAACCTACCGATCGCAGGGCGGACACTCTAACCACTAAGCCACTGAGTAGGTCTCAAGGAGTTTTTGCGTTTGCTCACGCATATGGAAAATTAGAGTGAACATTGTTTGGGGGTATCTATAATACATTTACACGATGAGTCGGGTGTGTCCTGACCTCCGCGGCGGAGGCTCCGCCGAACCCCAGAGGCCGATTCACCGAACCCCTAGGGTTCGATCAAACCCAGGTTAAGAACCACTGCTCTAAAGGCTTAGTGGCCACATGCGTGGACAGCACCTTTTAGCTCTTATTTCCAAAATTGTGTACACTACTGAATTGGGGTCTTATGATCTCTTATGTGGACACTTATACTGCCACCTGGTGGTGTCAGAAGAGTTTAACATACAATGGAATTTGGAAAAAAAAGTTGTAAAAATAAGAATTAGCATGTCACTAAACATGAAGTACACGTTTGTGTACATATGGACTAAGTACATCATATAAAAAGATTATTCTTAGTTTTTATTCTAATTAGGGTCCAATAAGCCCAAATAGCAAAGAGAAATTAAAAAAAAGCATGTAAAGAAACAGCTTGGGCCTTAAGAGGTTAAGTTAGAGTGGAGTGGTCATTTTTTTTTTTTTTTTTGGCGACACAGCGGCCACATTTCATTAACCCTTGTGTAATGTTCATATTGTTGTTACTCAGCCAGCGTTTGTGGGTCTGATGGACCCGTTGCATTTTGTGGCTTTTAATGCCTCACAATCAAACACTTTTATGTTCAAATACTGAACAGATGTTTACCTTATCCCAATAAACATCTGTTCAGTATTTGAACATAAAAGTGTTTGATTGTGAGGCATTAAAAGCCACAAAATGCAACGGGTCCATCAGACCCACAAACGCTGGCTGAGTAACAACAATATGAACGTGGCACGGAAAATTTCTCTTCCAGTTTCTGCATCCTACAGGGATTCTTCTTTTGTGTTTCTGCACCTGTGGTTCCCACACAATGTTGCAACATTGTTTGTCAACACTGTCTGCTCTCATTTTCTCGCACATTTGACCCTTTGATGTTCTGTGTACCTACACTCTGTCCTCCTCCTGTCTAGGCCTGCTGTTTGTGTGTGTGGGTGGGTGGGTGGGGGGGGTTAACATCAATTTCCACACTTCCACAGTGGACCCGGACATCTTATATGTAATAGAAATGTGTAGGGGGGGTGTATGGTGTGTGGTCATTAAATATGTATCCTGATTAATGTTCTTCACAGAAAATGAGCCAAAGTCCAGTGAGTCTCAGTTTGAAAAATGAATTAATTGTATAATTTTTCTTTGAATAAAAAATGATAACGGGTCACACAGACCCGAACACCACACAAGGGTTAAGTTAAGCTCACGACGCAGTAAATTGAATGATGCGGACACGTTTGTTACTGGCTACTTTCTAATGTAAGTAATATGCAAATATAATCATTTGATACTTGGTTATATTGACAAATGTGCTGTTTTAGACTGTAATATTGTTCAATTAGTACGCATGTCTGGCTCGTGCGCCATTGTGTGCTTAGCTGTTGTGTAGCTGCTAGCTCCTAGTAGCCTACCGGCTCCCAGTGTTTACTTTTTTGTAACGACTTGACGAAAATAGAAGAAAAGACCAAGCTTCTTGGCTTATTGGAGGACTGTTATATAATTCGCTACTTCTATTTTTTTCTGACTTTCATATCACCCCTAATTATTGCACCGCAATAACGACACAATGTTACTCGAGCCTAAAAAAAACCGACCTAAGTGTAAGATGATAATACTCACATGTTGTGCTGCTGGATTGCATATGTAAAGCAAAAATGTGCAAAGAAAAAAAGTTCAAGATTATTGGCCTAAAATGCACTAAAGTCTGATTTTCATTAGGGTTAGTTTAGGGGTTCGACTAAGGTTAGGCTTCTTGTTTGTGGCAGGATATTTGAACTCCACGACCTCCAAGAGCTTCTCTGGCAGATGTTAGTGTGCTGCAGTCAGCGTCAGTAAGGACTAGCAGTGTAACGATGAATTCTTCATCACATTCTTTGCCACTTTTCAGAGCCCTCCATCATACAGTATAACAGCTACTGCTCGCCATTCTGCCAAGAAGAAGCCAGAGCTTGAAGCAATTTCATGTTTTGTATTTGGTTGCCTTTAATCGCTTCTCAATTATTTACAATGCAATTTTAAAAATAATATTTATTATACTGTATGTTAGGTTTTTACTCCGGGGCCCAGACAGGGACAAGCGGTAGAAAATGAATGGATGGCTGTATAGGATGTTAAAAATAATCAATCTTTAGGGTCTGATCATGCCTGGATGTTAAAGTCAACATCAATATTTATGTTATGTTATGACACTCATAACTTTATTCCGTATGTAAGCGATTTTACCGACATTTTTAATGGCGATACGAGCCATTGGGAACATTGTTAGCTGTTAGCATGCACAAGTTAGCATGCTATTTTTTTTGTGCTAATTTTGCAGTCGTACACCTTAAAGCAGGTGTGTCAAACTCATTTGGGGCCACATGGAGAAAAATCTATTCCCTAGTGGGCCGGACTGGTAAAATCCCGGCACGATAACTTAAAAATAAAGACAACTTCAGATTATTTTCTTTGTTTAAAAATAGAACAAGCACATTCTGGAATTGTACAAATCGTAATGTGCTACATGTTAGCTATGTATTAGTTACCTATTAGCTACTTGTTAGTTACTATTTACAAGTTAGCTACGTGTTAGCGACTTGTTAGTAACATGTTAGCTACTTGTTAGTTATATATTAGCTACATGTTAGTTACTTATTAGCTACTTGTTAGTTACTATGTACATGTTAGCTTTGTGGTAGCGACTTGTTAGTAACATATTAGCTACTTGTTAGTTACTATTTACAAGTTAGCTACATGTTAGCGACTTGTTAGTAACATGTTAGCTACTTGTTAGTTATATATTAGCTACATGTTAGTTACTTATTAGCTACTTGTTAGTTACTATGTACATGTTAGCTTTGTGGTAGCGACTTGTTAGTAACATGTTAGCTACTTGTTGGTTATATATTAGCTACATGTTAATTACTTATTAGCTACTTGTTAGTTACTATGTACATGTTAACTTTGTGGTAGCGACTTGTTAGTAACATGTTAGCTACTTGTTAGTTATATATTAGCTACATATTAGTTACTTATTAGCTACTTGTTAGTTACTATGTACATGTTAGCTTCGTGGTAGCGACTTGTTAGTAACATGTTAGCTACTTGTTGGTTATATAATAGCTACATGTTAGCTTCATGTTAGTTACTTATTAGCTACTTGTTAGTTACTATGTACATGTTAGCTACGTGTTAGCGACTTGTTAGTAACATGTTAGCTACTTGTTGGTTATATATTAGCTACATGTTAGCTTCATGTTAGTTACTTATTAGCTACTTGTTAGTTACTATGTACATGTTAGCTACGTGTTAGCGACTTTTTAGTAACATGTTAGCTACTTGTTGGTTATATGTTAGCTTCATGTTAGTTACTTATTAGCTACTTGTTAGTTACTGTGTACATGTTAGGTACCTGTTAGCGACTTGTTAGTAACATGTTAGCTACTTGTTAGTTATATATTAGCTACATGTTAGTTACTAATTATTTTAGTAGCATGTTAGCTACTTGTTGGTTATATGTTAGCTTCATGTTAGTTACTTATTAGCTACTTGTTAGTTACTGTGTACATGTTAGCTACCTGTTAGCGACTTGTTAGTAACATGCTAGCGACTTGTTAGTTATATATTAGCTACATGTTAGTTACTAATTAGGTACATGTTAGCTATGTATTAGTTACTTATTAGCTACATCTTGGCTTTGTTAGTTACTTATTAGCTACATGTTAGCTACTTGAATAGAATATATCTTTATTGTCATTGTACAACAAAATTGTAAGCAAAACTAATTTAGTGCAAATTCATAATAACACAGAAGAACATAGATAAATAGATAAAAATACCAAGCACACAGCTCACATGCACAGTCATTCTTGTCTTGTGTTCAGCGACACTATAGCTTAAGGGGAAAAAGTGTTCTTAAATCGGTTTGTCCGGCATTTTATTGTCCTGTATCTCCTGCCCGAGGGCAGCAGTTCAAAAAGTTTATGTCCGGGGTGAGATGGGTCCCTTATGATGTTTTGGGCCTTTTTGAGGCACCTGGCACTGTACAGTTCATCTAGGGAGGTTGGTTACATGTTTTCTTTTTTACACTTACATGTTGCGGTTAATAGTATTCTATTTTTATTTGTCGATATTTATATTTTCTGAATACATTTTGTGATAATGTTCATCAGTCAACTCATTGGTGTTAATTTTCAATCTAACAAGATAAAAAAATTATATCTAAATCAAATTACAGGATGTTATTTATGTAGTTTGATCATTTTTCTCGACTGGTGCACTAACATCATGTGGTTTATTTTGTACATATATAGCTTCATCTAAAAAAGATACAAAGAATTGCTATTGCGACATCCAGTGGACACATTTAGAACGACCTGTTTCTGTCATTCCAAAATTTCAGGTACATTTTTAATACTTAGCAAACTCATCCCGCGGCCCGGATAAAACCTGACACCCCTGCCTTAGAGTCACATTCCTTCAAACTTAGCACATGCTAACTGTTATCATGCTAACGGGAGCATGTTAACATTAGCATGCTAGCTTACTAAAATTAGCATGCTAGCATTTTTTTTTTTGCTAATTTCGCAGCCGTAGACTTTAGAGTCATATAACTTCATACTTGACACAGCATGGTAAAATTAAGATGTTGGTTTGCTAACATTAGCGTGCTAACTTGTTTAGCCAATTTTGCAGATGTTCTTGATTGATTGATTGATTGATTGAAACTTTTATTAGTAGATTGCACAGTACAGTACATATTCCGTACAATTGACCACTAAATCAGTGTTTTTCAACCTTTTTTGAGCCAAGGCACATTTTTAGCGTTGAAAAAATCCGGAGGCACACCACCAGCAGAAATAATTAAAAAACAAAACTCAGTTGACAGTAAAAAGTTGTTGTCGCAATTGTTGGATATGAATTTAAACCATAACCAAGCATGCATCAATATAGCTCTTGTCTCAAAGTAGGTGTACTGTCACCACCTGTCACATCACGCCGTGACTTATTTTGACTTTTTTTTGCTGTTTTCCTGTGTGTAGTGTTTTAGTTCTTGTCTTGCGCTCCTATTTTGGTGGCTTTTTCCCTTTTTTTTGGTATTTTCCTGTAGCAGTTTCATGTCTTCCTTTGAGCGATATTTCCCGCATCTACTTTGTTTTAGCAATCAAGATAATTTCTGTTGTTTTTAATCCTTCTTTGTGGGGACATTGTGGATTGTCATGTCATGTTTGGATGTACATTGTCTTTGCTCCACAGTAAGTCTTTGCTGTCGTCCAGCATTCTGTTTTTGTTTACTTTGTAGCCAGTTCAGTCTTAGTTTCGTTCTGCATAGCCTTCCCTAAGCTTCAATGCCTTTTCTTAGGGGCACTCACCTTTTGTTTATTTTTGGTTTAAGCATTAGACACCTTTTTTTACCTGCACCCTGCCTCCCGCTATTTCCGACATCTACAAAGCAATTAGCTACCGGCTGCCACCTACTGATATGGAAGAGTAATACACGGTTACTCTGCCAAGCTCTAGACAGCACCGACACTCAACAACAACACATCGTTTGCAGACTATAATTACTGGTTTGCAAAAAATATTTTTACCCCAAATAGGTGAAATTAGATAATCTCCCACGGCACACCAGACTGTATCTCACGGCACTAGGCACAGTGGTTGAAAAACACTGCACTAAATGGTAAAACGCCAATACGTTTTTCAACTTGTTTAAAGTCTGGGTACACCATACTTGCCAACCCTCCCGAATTTTCCGGGAGACTCCCGAAATTCAGCGCCTCTCCCGAAAACCTCCCGGGACAAATATTTTCTCGAAAATCTCCCGATTTTCAGCCGGAGCTGGAGGCCACGCCCCCTCCAGCTCCATGCGGACCTGAGTGAGGACAGCCTTTTCTTTATGACAACAGGGTGACAAGAACTAAATCATCCAGACTAGAGATACATTGTATTATTATGTTTATCTTACCTAAAAATAAATATATTTATTGCGCGTGGCGCAGTGGAAGAGTGGCCGTGCGCGACCCGAGGGTCCCTGGTTCAATCCCCACCTACTACCAACCTCGTCATGTCCGTTGTGTCCTGAGCAAGACACTTCACCCTTGCTCCTGATGGGTGCTGGTTAGCGCCTTGCATGGCAGCTCCCTCCATCAGTGTGTGAATGTGTGTGTGAATGGGTAAATGTGGAAGTAGTGTCAAAGCGCTTTGAGTACCTTGAAGGTAGAAAAGCGCTATACAAGTACAACCCATTTATCATTATTTATTTAATTAAAAAAAAAAAAAATACAAATTTTTACTATATTTTGCTAAAAACATCAAAATTAATTGTATTTTTATTTATTTTTTCTGACTCCTTATTACATCCAGCCATAGAATTATACATTACAATAAACATATTTGAAATAATTAATTTTAAATTATCATAATAATTCATTTAAAATGACCATATTTATTTATTAAAATAATTGCTTGTTTATCAACAACTTTAGCATTTTATTCATTACATTTTGAAGCTCTCAGAAGCCAAGTTATGTTATATTCCTTAATATTTATTTATGCAAGTTTGAAGTATCAATTATCTAAACACAGTTTTGTTTGCATATTTTCAGGATATATATATATATATATATATATATATATATATATATATATATATATATATATATATGTATATTAAATATTTGACTTGGTGAATTCTAGTTGTCAATATACTCCTCCCCTCTTAACCACGCCCCCAACCACGGTCTGCCCCCCCCCCCCCCCCCCCCACCTCCCTAAATCGGAGGTCTCAAGGTTGGCAAGTATGGGGTACACGTTAATCAATTCATGGTAGACCCCCGAGCTAATGTATCATTTAGTTTTTGCAATAAACTTTCATTCATTTTTCGGCCTTTTAGCCCCAAATAATCGGTGTCAGCGAGTCATTACAAAGCCATGCATGTTAAATAGTGCATGGAAGTCAAGTTCCATTCGGGCTCATTAGCCTGAAGCCGCCTGTCAATCAAGCTTGGCTCCTGAATAAAAGCCCGGCCAAGTAGACCAATCAGCGACGAGAGAGGCGGGCTCAGTTCTCTGAGGCGTCCAATCACATTCACCAGTCGGCCATCGATTTCATTAAAGTTTTTTTCTTCTTCTTCTTCTCTTTTAGCATCCGTCGCTCGGCGCCACTCGACAGGATCCAGCAGAAGCTTTCCTTCAGAAACCCAAGAGAGAAAGAGAGAGAAGGAGAGAGAAAGAGAGGGTGTGTGTGTGTGGGTAGGGGGGGAAGCCGGGGGCGGACCGTCGAACCGAATCTCCCCTTAACGCACTCCTGAGTGTGCCGAGGAGGAGGAGGCGGAGGAGAAGAAGAAGAAGAAGAAGAAGCGGGCTGAGGAGAACCGGCGGCGGACGCACGCGAAAGAGGCCGAGAGACACACCGAGCTGTTGACGCTCCCAGAGTCCCAACATGGAGCACTATGATGACGGGGAGATCGACTACATGCAGCAGGAGGACGACTGGGACCGGGACATGCTGCTGGACCCCGCCTGGGAGAAGCAGCAGCGAAAGGTGAGCCTTTACTTCCGGGATAAGTGTGTTGTTGTTGTTGTTGTGTAGTCCTCACACTGTGTGTACTCCTTCCAGTGACGTAGGCATACATTACTCAACTCATTAGTATTTACATTCAGTTGAAGTGGAGGACAACAGCTGTCATGATAAACTTACCATATGTAATGCAACACATGTCATCCATGTTCCATCATCTGTACATCTATACATACATCTATATGTCTTATCTGTACATACATACATTCATACATATACATACATCTATATGTCTATCTGTACATCTATCTATTCATACATCTATATGTCTTATCTGTACATACATCTATCTATACATACATCTATATGTCTTATCTGTACATACATCTATACATACATCTATATGTCTATCTGTACATCTATACATCTATTCATACATCTATATGTCTATCTGTACATCTATCCATTCATACATCTATACGTCTATCTGTACATATATCTATACGTCTATCTGTACATCTATCTATTCATACATCTATACGTCTATCTGTACATCTATCTATACGTCTATCTGTACATACATCTATTCATACATCTATACGTCTATCTGTACATCTATCTATTCATACATCTATATGTCTATCTGTACATCTATCTATTCATACATCTATATGTCTGTCTGTACATCTATATGTCTATCTGTACATCTATCTATTCATACATCTATATGTCTATCTACATCTATTCATACATCTATATGTCTATCTGTACATCTATACATACATCTATATGTCTATCTGTACATCTATCTATACATACATCTATACATCTATCTGTACATCTATCTATTCATACATCTACACATCTATCTGTACATCTATCTTTTCATACATCTATATGTCTATCTGTACATCTATACATACATCTATACATCTATCTGTACATCTATCTGTACATCTATGTATTCATACATCTATATTTCTATCTGTACATCTATCTATTCATACATCTATATGTCTATCTGTACATCTATCTATTCATACATCTATATGTCTATCTGTACATCTATCTAGTCCTACATCTATATGTGTACCTGTACATCTATCTATTCATACATCTATACATCTATCTGTACATCTATCTGTACATCTATGTATTCATACATCTATATTTCTATCTGTACATCTATCTATTCATACATCTATATGTCTATCTGTACATCTATCTATTCATACATCTATATGTCTATCTGTACATCTATCTATTCATACATCTATATGTCTATCTGTACATCTATCTAGTCATACATCTATATGTCGATCTGTACATTTATCTATTCATACATCCATACGTCTATCTGTACATCTATATGTCTATCTGTACATCTATTTATTCATACACCTTTTTGTCTATCTGTACATCTATCTATTCATACATCTATATGTCTATCTGTACATCTATCTATTCATACATCTATATGTCTATCTGTACATCTATCTATTCATACATCTATATGTCTATCTGTACATCTATCTATTCATACATCTATATGTGTACCTGTACATCTATCTATTCATACATCTATATGTCGATCTGTACATTTATCTATTCATACATCTATACGTCTATCTGTACATCTATATGTCTATCTGTACATCTATTTATTCATACACCTTTTTGTCTATCTGTACATCTATCTATTCATACATCTATATGTCTATCTGTACATCTATCTATTCATACATCTATATGTCTATCTGTACATCTATCTATTCATACATCTATATGTGTACCTGTACATCTATCTATTCATACATCTATACGTCTATCTGTACATGTATATGTCTATCTGTACATCTATCTATACATACATCTATACGTCTATCTATTCATACATCGATATGTCTATCTGTACATCTATCCATACGTCTGTACATCTATAATTATATCTATACATCTGCACACTTATACATCTATCTATACATCTACTGTATAAATCTATATATGTCTGTACACCTATACATCTACTGTATAAATCTATATATGTCTGTACACCTATACATCTATCCATACATCTACCCATTTATCTATACGTCTGTATGCCTGTACATCTATCCATACATCTATCCATTTATCTATATGTCTGTACGCCTATACATCTATCCATTTATCTATATGTCTGTTCACCTATACATTTACCTATACATCTATCCATTTATCTATATGTCTGTTCACCTATACATCTACCTATACATGTACCTATACATCTATCCATACATCTATCCATTTATCCATACGTCTGTATACCTATACATCTACTGTATAAATGCATATACTTCCGTACACATATACATCTATACGTCTATCTACACATCTATCTATACACCTATCTACACGTCTGTACATATATATTTATCTATACATCTACTGTACATCCATACATTTTATCTGTTAATCTATAGGTCTGTATCTATATGCACGTCTGTTTATTCATCTATATATCTATACATCTATCTATACGTATATATATATATATATATATATATATATATATATATATATATATATATATATATATATATATATATATATATATATACACACACACATTTATATTTAAACATTTACCTATTTGTCTATGTATTGACACATGTATCTATTTATACATCTATGCATCTATACATCAATCTATACACCTATACATCTATTTATTCATCGACAGATGAAGGGGCGGTATAGCTCGGTTGGCCGTGCCAGCAACTTGAGGGTTCCAGGTTCGATCCCCGCTTCCGCCATCCTAGTCACTGCCGTTGTGTCCTAGGGCAAGACACTTTACCCACCCACACTGGTTTAAATGTAACTTAGATATTGGGTTTCACTATGTAAAAGCGCTTTGAGTCACTAGAGAAAAAGCGCTATATAAATATAATTCACTTCATTTCACACTTCAATGTATCTATACATCTATCGATACATCTATCCTATTATATCTATATCTATACATCAAGCCGTATATCTATCTATACATCTATAGGTCTATTAAATTCATGTATATTTACATTTATGCATCTATACATTCTTCTATACATCTTTATATCTATAAACCCATCTATACGTCTGCTTTTACAAGCAATCAGTGTAGTTTGCAGGAGTACTTCCTGGCGTCCATGTGAATACTGAAGATGTTTTGATGACATAGTCACATTTTTGCAGTTGCTAGATGATGACGCACAAATCAATTTTAATATGAATGCATGTACAATCAGTCAATATGAATCACATGTACAATAAAATAACATAAATACATATACAATCAATCAATATCAATACATGTACAATAAATCAATATGAATAACATGTACAGTAAAATTATATAAATACATGTATAATAAATTAATATGAATACATGTACAATCAATCAATATGAATACACACAGTCAATCAATATGAATACATATACAGTCAATCAATATGAAGACGTCATATTTTTTATGAATTGTTGAGCAATAAAGGACGAACAATTACACACACACACACACACACACACACACACACACACATTTTAAGCCAGGACAAAAATGGGGAAGAAAAGCAGCGTGGAATCGGAGCGAGCGCGTGTTTTGGGCTGGGCTTGTGTCGGCTGCGAGCGTGTGCCCAAAAATGGTAATAATCTGGCCTCCCTAGTTGCCGCTTGGAAAGAAAAGTTTTCTTCTGCTGGTGGTTTCCTGCATGATGTCATGGCTGCTACCGGCTGGGACACTATCAGGTGTGAAGACTAGCCTGGACTTCTGTTCGTTTGCTGGGTTCAATCCCTCATAAAAAAAAGTGCTTGTTTGATATGAATTAGTGCCATGTTACTTCTGGCAGCCTTGCAACTCTTACTTTTGGGAGTCACACCCGCAGCTGCAAACTCCTTTCAATGAGCTCTGTGGAGTTAAAGGTCGCAGCCATTCACTTGTGTTTGTCAAAACACGAGTTTGATGGTACGTCATGTAGCCAAAATAATGCATTATACCCGCAAAAATGACTGAAAAAGTTATAATGTGCATTCCAGGCCACTAGTTGGCGCTGTCTCAGATCAACAATATGCTAAAACCCTGTTGTCTACACCGAGCTGCTTGTTTGTTACATTTTGGTTACTTGTTAGTTACTAATTAACTACACGCTAGCTACTCATTAGTTACTCATTAGCTACGTATTAGCTTCATGTTAGTTACTTGTTGGCTACATGTTAACTACTTGTGAGTTACATGTTATTACATGTTAGCTACTTGTCAGTTGATTGTTAGCTACTTGTTAGTTACTAATTAGCTGCATGTTAGCTACTTGATAGTTACTAATTAGCTACATGTTAGGTACATAGTAGCTATGTATTAGTTACTTATTAGCTACATCATAGCTTTGTTAGTTACTTGTTAGCTACATGTTAGGGACTTGTTAGTAACATAGTTATATATTAGGTACATGTTAGCTTCATGTTAGTTACTAATTAGCTACATGTTAGCTATGTATTAATTACTTATTAGCTACATCTTTATATATTTATACCATAAATTGATTAACGTGGACCCCGACTTAAACAAGTTGAAAAACTTATTCGGGTGTTACCATTTAGTGGTCAATTGTACGGAATGTGTACTGTACTGTGCAATCTACTAATAAAAGTATCAATCAATCAATCTTAGCTTTGTTTGTTACCTGTTAGCTACTTGTTAGACATGTTAGCTACTTGTCAGTTGATTGTTAGCTACTTGTTAGTTACTAATTAGCTGCATGTTAGCTACTTGATAGTTACTAATTAGCTACATGTTAGGTACATAATAGCTATGTATTAGTTACTTATTAGCTACATAATAGCTTTGTTAGTTACTTGTTAGCTACATGTTAGGGACTTGTTAGTAACATGTTAGCTACATGTTAGTTATATATTAGGTACATGTCAGCTTCATGTTAGTTACTAATTAGCTACATGTTAGCTATGTATTAATTACTTATTAGCTACATCTTTATATATTTATACCATGAATTGATTAACGTGGACCCCGACTTAAACAAGTTGAAAAACTTATTCGGGTGTTACCATTTAGTGGTCAATTGTACGGAATGTGTACTGTACTGTGCAATCTACTAATAAAAGTATCAATCAATCAATCTTAGCTTTGTTAGTTACCTGTTAGCCACTTGTTAGTTGCATGGTTGGTTACTTTTAAGATACGTATTAGCTACATATTAGCTACTTGTTAGTTGTTAGTTAGGTACATCTTACCTACTTATTAGTTACTTATTAGCTACATGTTAGCTTTATTTTAGTTACTTGTTTGCTACATGTTAACTACTTGTTAGTTACATGTTTGCTACTTGTTAGTTATACGTTAGCTACTTCATAGTTACATGTTAGGTGCATATCAGCTACATGTTAGCGACATGTTAAACACGTATTAGCTACTATTGGCTCCTTCAAAACCGCACTAAAAGAACACCTCCAGGCAGCTACAACCCTAGCCTAACCCCATCCCCCCACCACATCCCACCTCCCCGGATTGTAAATAATCAAATGTAAATAATCAAATGTATATACTTGTTCTTATGCTTTCTGAGCTCATTATGTTCACTGCTCGCTGTACATATCCTACCAAGTCAGACCTACACTGTTACAATGTCCATTTCTCTGATGATATAATTGTTGATGACTGAAGTATGCTGATAGCAACCCAACCTAACCCCCCCCCCCCCCCCCCCCCGCCCCAACCCCCTCCACATCCCACCCCCCGGATTGTAAATAATGTAAATAATTCAATGTATATACTCTGATGATTAACTTGTGTGATGACTGTATTATGCTGATAGTATATATTTGTACCATGAATTGATTAACGTGGACCCCGACTTAAACAAGTTGAAAAACTTATTCGGGTGTTACCATTTAGTGGTCAATTGTACGGAATATGTACTGTACTGTGCAATCTACTAATAACAGTTTCAATCAATCAATCAATCACATTCCGATGGCTAAATTAGACCCTAAGCAGAATTTTATTTTGAGGACCCCCCCATTACAGAAATATGTCACACTTTTTTGTTAATAAATATTAAAAAAAAAAATTCATACATGTTTAGTACAAACATTTATTCATCGGGAGAAAAGAAAATCAATACTACAATTATTTTAGTGCACAATAGCACATTTAACAAATTTGACCATCTTCCTGACACATTTATGGTGGGGATTTGAACCCAGTGTGACATGTTACCAGCCCAGCTAATACTATACATTGGCAGCAAAACAGGCCCAGAGCATAATACTACCACCACCATGCTTGACGGTAGGAGTGGTGCTCCTGTGATTAAAGGCCTCACCTTTTCTCCGCCAATTATATTGCTGGGTATTGTGGCCAAACAGCTCCATTTTTGTTTCATCTGACATTACATGGACAAAGATAAGACCTTCTGGAGGAAAGTTCTGTGGTCACGGTGGAAGAGGGGTTTGTGCGTCTGCCTCACAATACGAAGGTCCTGGGTTCGATCCTGTGCTCGGGATCTTTCTTTGTGGAGTTTGCATGTTCTCCCCGTGACTGCTCGGGTTCCCTCCAGGTACTCCGGCTTCCTCCCACCTCCAAAAACATGCACCTGGGGATAGGTTGATTGGCAACACTAAATAGGCTCTAGTGTGTGAATGTTGTCTGTCTACCTGTGTTGGCCCTGTGATGAGGTGGCGACTTGTCCAGGGTGTACCCCGCCTTCCGCCCGAATGCAACTGAGATAGGCTCCAGCACCCCCCGCAACCCCAAGAGGGACAAGTGGTAGAAAATAGATGGATGGATAATTGAAATACAAGAATGCACTTGTAGGAATACAAGGAGTTTTTGAGCAAAGTAAGTCAGAAGGAAATGTTGCATCACGCAGGTTAGGGAGATGATGAGCGCGCCTCTTTGAAAGCAGCGTGTTGCCAAATGTTTTGGATTCCCATGCAAGTCCTAACCTGAGACGGCCGGGAGTACGAGGGCGCTGGCGTCCTCTTATCTTGGAATCTTAATGTCTTTGCACAGGCAGGTGTCTCTGGGACACGGTGCCAGAGGCAACATCACATATTTCCATGCAGTCGTCTTCCACAAACAAACAAACACACACACACACACACACACACACACACACACACACACACACACACACACACACACACACACACACACACACACACACACACACACACACACACACTCACACACACACACACCGTGCCTGCAAGGCGCATTATAGTTTCTCTACTTTATTCCATGTTGCCCTTATAAGACTGTGAAGAGACGTACCTACACCTCCCCTTCCAGCATCCCCCACACCCAAACTTCCCTCCCAGACCACACCCACATTCCCGCGCTCGGCGTGCAAGGCAGCCCGGCGATAAGATCCACACGTTCCCTCACTCTCGCTTTAAACCTCGCATCAATTCAAGTGTCGCCGTATTTCTTCAGGCCGTGTGGCGACTCCGCGATTACGCAGGACTTGTTGTGCAAGGCTCGTGAGTCACAACCACGACGCCTTGGACCATTTTGTTCCAGTTTATACCCACTGAGTAAAAGCAACGTGCATCCTTACTATATTTGTCTTCATTTGTTGGAACATCATTATACTAAACTAGGAGTGTCGATCGATCCGGTATCGTTCAGATATTAGCAGGATCATATTATATGGGCTCGCATCTAAAATAGGTCTTAGCGATATGGCTGAAAACTGCATTACGATATAAATGTTTTATATCAGTATATCGATAATTATATATTTTTTTTATTAGCTAAATAAAATAAAGATTACATTTAAAAATCAATGAATTGATTTACGTGGACCCCGACTTAAACAAGTTTAAAAACGTATTCAGGTGTTACCATTTAGTGGTCAATTGTACGGAATATGTACTGTACTGTGCAATCTACTAATAAAAGTCTCAATCAATCAATCAATCAATGTAAACAAAATTGTAAAATCACATTGAACAGCTAACAATAACCTCTTGAAATGAAGATGCAAAAATAAGGAAAATGTAAGAATTGTTAAATAAAGTGTAACAATGTGGTGCAAAGTAAGAAAACCAAATAATGCGTTATACCGGCAAAAATGACCGAAAATGTTGTAATGTGCATTTCAGGCCAGTAGGTGGCGCTGTCTCAGATCAACACTATGCTAAAACACCGTTGTCCACGCCGAGCTGCTTGTTTGCCACATTTTGGCTACTTGTTAGCTACTAATTAGCTACTTGCTAGCTACTTATTAGTTACGCATTAGCTACATATTAGCTTCATGTTAGTTACACGTTAGCTTCATTTTAGTTACTTGTTAGCAACATGTTAGCTACCTGTGAGTTATGTTATTACTTGTTAGTTGATTGTTGGCTACTTGTTAGTTACTAATTAGCTACATTTTAGCTACTTGTTAGTTACTATGCACATGTTAGCGACTTGTTAGTAACATGTTAGCTACTTGTTAGTTACTTATTAGCTTCATGTTAGTTACTAATTAGCTACATGTTAGGTACATGCATACTTGCCAACCCTCCCGGATTTTCCGGGAGACTCCCGAAATTCAGCGCCTCTCCCGAAAACCTCCCGGGACAAATTTTCTCCCGAAAATCTCCCGAAATTCAGGCGGAGCTGGAAGCCACGCCCCCTCCAGCTCCATGCGGACCTGAGTGACGTCAGGTGCGCAACACCGCGTAAATCGTTGGCCAACCAAAAAGTAACCCCAGTACGCTATAGCCAACATTCACCAGGAGATGGCAACAGACAAACATAGATCACTATTACATTCCTCCCCTTTTAGAAATGTATAGAAGTTACTCAAAATAAATAAACAACCCAACTAAAAAATGCAGCAGCTCAATTAAAAAACTGTACTTAAGCCACATTATTTTCTTTCTTTTTTTTAGAACTGGACTCTTAACCCTCATTTGTAAAAAAATAACATGCTTATTATACAAACAGTATTTGTACACCTTTAACACAGATTTTTATACTGTCTTCAGAGATTCAGTTTTTTTGGTGGTACTCGAAACCTTTCTGGGTACCTGCGAAAGGGTGTTCAGCATGGTTGGAAAAATAGTGACAGAGAATAGAACAAGGATGGACAATTCAACCCTTAACTCAACAATGAGTAGATGAGAGTTATGTGTGTATATGTGTAAATAAATGAACACTGAAATTCATGTATTTCTTTTATTTATATATATATATATATATATATATATATATATATATATATATATATATATATATATATATATATATATATATATATATATATATATATATAATAAAATAAATATATGTATAGCTAGAATTCACTGAAAGTCAAGTATTTCTTATATATATATATATATATATATGAAATACTTGACTTGGTGAATTCTAGCTGTAAATATACTCCTCCCCTCTTAGCCCCGCCCCCGACCACGCCCCCGCCCCACCCCGACCACGCACCCCACCCCCCACCTCCAGAAATCGGAGGTCTCAAGGTTGGCAAGTATGGGTACATGTTAGCTATGTATTAGTTACTTATTAACTACATATTAGCTTTGTTAGTTGGACCAGTTTGTTCCAGTTAATACCCACTGAGTCCCAAGTAGCTGGTGGAAAAGCAACATGCATCCTTACTATATTTGTCTTCATTTGTTTGGAACATCATTCATGTTTAAGGGTCAGAAATTGGGAAGTGTCGTTTATACTAAACTCAGAGTGTCGATGGATCCGATGTCGTTCCGATGTTAGCAGTATCATATTATATGGGCTCGCATCCGAAATAGGGCTTAGCGATATGGCTGAAAACTGCATCACGATATAAATGTTTTATATCAGTATATCGATACTTATAATTTTTTTTTATTAGCTAAGGAAAATAAGGATTACATTTAAAAAATCAATGTAAACAAAATTCTAAAATCACATCACTCTTAAAATGAAGGTGCAAAAATAAGGAAATGTGTAACAATATGGTGCAAAGTAGGAAAACAAAATAATGCGTTATACCCGCAAAAACGCCTGAAAAAGTTATAATGTGCATTCCAGGCCAGTAGGTGGCGCTGTCTCAGATCAACACTATGCTAAAACACCGTTGTCCACGCCGAGCTGCTTGTTTGCTACATTTTGGCTACTTGTTAGTTACTAATTAGCTACATGCTAGCTACTTATTAGTTACTCATTAGCTACACATTAGCTTCATGTTAGTTACACAATTATTAAAAATCGATTATTGATGCATCTATAATTTATACATATTAGGGATGTCCGATAATATCGGACTGCCGATATTATCGTCTGATAAATGCTTTAAAATGTAATATCGGAAATTATCGGTATCGGTTTCAAAAAGTAAAATGTATGACTTTTTAAAACGCCGCTGTTTACACGGACGTAGGGAGAAGTACAGAGCGCCAATAAACCTTAAAGGCACTGCCTTTGCGTGCCGGCCCAGTCACATAATATCTACGGCTTTTTACACACGCAAGTGAATGCATGCATACTTGATCAACAGCCATACAGGTCACAGCGAGGGTGGCCGTATAAACAACTTTAACACTGTTACAAATATGCGCCACACTGTGAACCCACACCAAACAAGAATGACAAACACATTTCGGGAGAACATCCTCACCGTAACACAACATAAACACAACAGAACAAATACCCAGAACCCCTTGCAGCACTAACTCTTCCGGGACGCTACAATATACACCACCCGCTATCCCCTAGCCCCCACATCAACCCCGCCCCCCCAACCCCGCCCACCTCAACCGCCTCATGCTCTCTCAGGGAGAGCATGTCCCAAATTCCAAGCTGTTGTTTTGAGGCATGTTAAAAAAATAATGCACTTTGTGACTTCAATAATAAATATGGCAGTGCCATGTTGGCATTTTTTTCCATAACTTGAGTTGAATTATTTTGGAATACCTTGTTACATTGTTTAATGCATCCAGCGGGGCATCACAACAAAATTAGGCATAATATTGTGTTAATTCCACGACTGTATATATCGGTATCGGTTGATATCGGAATTGGTAATTAAGAGTTGGACAATATCGGAATAATGGATATCGGCAAAAAAGCAATTATCGGACATCTCTAATACATATTGATGCAGATTTACATTTTTCGTTTCACCAAATAAGCGTTTATCACTTGCAACTTTAAAAAACAGTGCTTTTGTAATAAGAAACAGTTAAATAAATTCTCACATTTGCTAAATTAATTAAAATGTGGGCAAAAAAATGTGTGCAAGTGCCTGCTTAGCGGCTCTTGTGGTTAGAGTGTCCGCCCTGAGATCGGTAGGTCGTGAGTTCAAACCCCGGCCGAGTCATACCAAAGACTATAAAAATGGGACCCATTACCTCCCTGCTTGGCACTCAGCATCAAGGGTTGGAATTGGGGGTTAAATCACCAAAATGATTCCCGAGCGTGGCCACCGCTGCTGCTCACTGCTCCCCTCACCTCCCAGGGGGTGAAACAAGGGGATGGGTCAAATGTTAATTTCACCACACCTAGTGTGTGTCTGACTTATCAGTGGTACTTTAACTTTATAATAAACGAGCTGGTCGGATCTCTCAGTGAGGTGGCTCGCTGCAGTCAGACACATTTTTGAACTTTATTTACAATAAATAAATCGTTTATCAATTATTGACGTTTACTAATCACCCAAGTCTGAATTGCAATGCATCTAAAAATCGATTATTTCCCCCACCTCTACAACATACCCCAATCTAAATTTAAACACATTACTGAGGGACAGAGGGATTGATCCATGCACGGACATCCACAATACCGTGATAATAATGATTGCCACAAGTCATGACAATTTTGTGATATGAAATTTCCCTAGCAGGATTTCGGAGCACCTAGTTACTGATATCAACGTAGCTAAAAAAGGTGTTGAATTGAACAAGAACTATGATGTTTCACCGCTATGCAAAAACTGCTGTCTGCAAAACACTCGGTGTCATCACATTCCTGCGTTGTCATGATGCACCTGGCTTACTGTTGAACAAAGACGACGATGATGTGTCATGTGATGCATTTCAACTCAGCAGACTTTATGACAACTATATCAAAGTAACACTATGGTGTTATTGCAAAAATTATATATTGTTTTTTTTTTGTTATCACGTCATGGTAGGGCTAGGCCAGGGGTCGGCAACCTTTACCAGTCAAAGAGCCATTTTGACCAGTTTCACAAATTAAAGATAACAATGGGAGCCTCAAAAAAAATTTGAAATTTAAAATGAAATAACACTGCATAATAAGTTTTTTTTTTTGCTTTGTGCTATGTATAAACCAGGGGTCTCAGACACGCTGCCCACACCTTGATATGGAATTTGAATGCTGGTGCGGCACGCGGGTTTTATATGAATGCCGCTTGTCAGCGTCATGTGTGCCGTGATGGTACAGCATATTACACCCACTACAACCAGCGTGCCTGATCAGCCACACCTTGTATGGGGCTTCTGCTTGCTCACGTAGGTGACAGCAATGCATACTTGGTCAACAACCACACAGGTTACACTGACGGTGTCGGTATAAAAAAAAAACTTTAACACTCTTACTAATAATGCGCCACACTGTGAACCCACACTAAACAAGAATGACAAACACATTTCGGGAGAACATCTGCACCGTAACACAACATAAACACAACAGGACAAATACCCAGAATCCCATGCAGCCCTAACTCTTCCGGGCTACATTATACACCCCCGCTACCAAACCCCGCCCACCTCAACCGACGCACAGACGGGGGAGGGGGGGGTTGATGTGTGAGGGAGCAGGGTTGGGGTGGGGGCGGGGTTTGATGGTAGCAGGGGTGTATAATGTAGCCCGGAAGAGTCAGGGCTGCATGGGATTCTGGGTATTTATTCTGTTGTGTTTATGTTGTGTTAAGGTGCAGATGTTCTCTCGAAATGTGTTTGTCATTCTTGTTTGGTTTTGGTTCAAAGTGTGGTGCATTATTAGTAAGAGTGTTAAAGTTGTTTTATATGGTCACCGTCAGTGTAACCTGTGTGGCTGTTGACCAAGTATGCCTTGCTGTCACTTGCGTGTGCAAGCAGAAGATGCATATAGCAAGAGGCTGGGCTGGCACGCTGTTAATACATATTGTAGAGGGTGCTAAATACTGTACCATCATGGCACGCCCTTATTATTATTGTAAGGGGGAAAATCGGAGAATATTAATCCTGAGGGTTTTCTGCGAGAGGCATTGAAATCCGTAAGTCTCCCGGGAAAATCGGGGGGGTCGGCAAGTAAGCTGCTGAGCCGCATCAGAGTGATCAAAGAGCCGCATGCGACTCCGGAGCCGCGGGTTGCCGACCCCTGGGCTAGGCAATATGGCTGAAAACTGTATCAAGATATAAGTGGTTCATATCGGTCAATACAGATAATTATTGATATTTCTTATGACCTATCAAAAATAAGGACCAGGAGAAATTTCTAAAAAAAAAAATGATTTGAAATGCAACCCTCTGATGATTATAATTTCCTCAGCTGTCAGGGCAGAAAGGAAAGGAAATGTCAACACAACTATAGAAAACACTCACTCGATCGAAATTTCTAAAATCACATTGAACACTGAACAATAACCTCTTAAAATGAAGAAATACGTAAAAATAAGAATATGTAAAAAAAAATAAAATAAAAAAAAAAGCTTAATAAAACACTCCCACCGATCAGTGAGTCCTTCTTGCGTTGCTCGGTTACCAAAGAGCGAGTGCCTTTGTTCATGCAACCAACCTGGCTTTGCAACTTCCTTCTTTTTTTTTTTAACATTTTTGACATTTTTCTTGATATCGACAAGTGTTTATTGCTATACATTAGAGATGTCCGATAATATCGGACTGACGATATTATCGGCCGATAAATGCTTTAAAATGTAATATCGGAAATTATTGGTATCGGTTTCAAAATTATCGGTATCGGTTTCAAAAAGTAAAATTTATGACTTTTTAAAACGCTGCTGTGTAGAAATACAGAGCGCCAATACACCTTAAAGGCACTGCCTTTGCGTGCCGGCCCAGTCACATAATATCTGGCGCCCCATAATACACCTGCTGTGAACCTGTTTTTATGTTTTTATTTATTTTATTTATTTTTTATCGTGTTCTGTTTGTGTTGTGTTGTGTTTGCTCGGTACTCGTTTTATCTTTTAACCTGTCCATTGTACAGCACTTTGGCTACCCCTGTGGTAAATTTTAAATGTGCTTTATAAATAAAGTTGATTTGATTTGATTTGATATCTACGGCTTTTCACACACACACAAGTGAATGCAAGCATACTTGGTCAACAGCCATACAGGTCACACTGAGGGTGGCCGTATAAACAACTTTAACACTAACAAATATTCGCCACACTGTGAACCCACACCAAACAAGAATGACAAACACATTTCGGGAGAACATCCGCACCGTAACACAACATAAACACAACAGAACAAATACCCAGAACCCTTTGCAGCACTAACTCTACCAGGACGCTACAATATACACCCCCCGCTATCCCCTACGCTCCCCCACCTCAACCCCGCCCTCCCGAACCCCGCCCAGCTCAACCTCCTCATTCTCTCTCAGGGAGAGCATGTCCCAAATTCTAAGTTGCTGTTTTGAGGCATGTAAAAAAAAAAAAAAGCACTTTGACTTCAATAATAAATATGGCAATGCCATCTTGGCATTTTTTTCCATAACTTGAGTTGATTTATTTTGGAAAACCTTGTTACATTGTTTAATGCATCCAGCGGGGCATAGCAACAAAATTAGGCATAATAATGTGTTAATTCCACGACATATCGGAATCAGTAATTAAGAGTTGGACAATATCGGAATATCGGATATCGGCAAAAAAGCCATTATCGGACATCTCTAGTGTCAACCTATTTGGACTGTCAGAAATAAAAACCTTATACATATCGTCTATTCAGCAAAGAAATGTTATAATTTAACAGCTGCTGAATGACTTAAGTCAAGTGGCTGATGAAAACAAAATCAATTGACAACAATCATCATGCATTTTCTTGCGACTGGATCATTCGGAGTGTTTTGCAGCGCCTCTCAGAATGCACCTTCGACGTGCTAAATAAGGTTGTGTTGTCCACATTGCACTTCAATATAGCCCAGAAAAGGAGGCACAGGTTATGTTTGTTTGCTACATGTTCAAAAACATAACCAAACACCACATGTTGGAGCATATGATGCCATGAATGTGGAGGGAAATGAGTGTTTCCATGGTGACAGTGTTGTGGATCGATAAATATGCAAAAATATAATTTAGACAGGGCGGTTTGCACCACTTTTGCACTTGTTATCAACTGTGCGTGCAGTCTCCAGCCATCCTACTTTTTATGTGTGTTATTTTGATTTTGGGGGCTTTCTTCTTTACCGGTGTGTCAGTGAACTTTTGAGGTGCAGCTGGAGAGTATGCCATGTAATTTGAAGCAGCACGGTGTAAAAAGATACGCTAGAGTGGAAGCACACCTTTCCATTCAGTACCTGTGTGTGTGTGTGTGTGTGTGTGTGTGTGTGTGTGTGTGTGTGTGTGTGTGTGTGTGTGTGTGTGTGTCAGGGGGTGGGGTTTAGAGCAGGGGGAGCCAGTAAGAAGAAGACCACGAGGCTTTCAGGCCATCCTTTTGTCTCCTTGTCAGCACAGTCAATTATTGATGTGGATATGCTATCAGGTGTTTATCCTGCTGCTGTTATACTGTTATATACATATAGTACTGTTTTTTTTAGCTGTCTCACATTGTTGTGTTTTTGTTGACTATCTGACATTGTTGTTGTGTGATGATGGCTGATTAGCTGAGATTGTTGTGTGTTTGTTTGTTAGCTGATGTAGTTGTCATGTGTTTTTTGACTATTTGACATTATTGTTGTGTGTTTGTTGACTATCTGACATAGGGCTGGGCGATATGGCCTTTTTTTAATATCTCGATATTTTTAGGCCATGTCAAGATACACGATATATATCTCGATATTTTGCCTCAGCCTTGAATGAACACTTGATGCATATAATCACAGCAGTATGATGATTCTATGTGTCTATATTAAAACATTCTTCTTCATACTGCATTAATATATGCTCATTTTAAACTTTCATGCAGAGAGGCAAACCACAACTAAGTCAATTTAGCAAAAGTGTATTTATTAAACAGTTATTAAGCAGTGGCACAAACATTCATGTCATTTCAAAACAGAAAGTGCAAGATTGTCAGAGACATTTTAAAACAAGCTATGAGTGCACTTTTGTGCATGATGTCACTAAGATGACATATCAAAACAACACTAAATTAAAGTGCACTTTTTGTACAGAACGCCACTACAATAGTTTAAAACAAATAAAGTGCACTTTTGTGCATGATGTCACACAAGATATTTCAATAACTGTCAAATAAAAATGAGCTGCATAATAGGAAATCAAATTGTGTACGTCCTTCGCTATGTGGTAGGTTCCGGCAGACGTTATCTCCTTATATCGTGGACTATTTTTTTCATACGGTGTTGATGTGGAATTGGTTGCCTCGGCATTTTGTTGGTGTGGCACCGAACGGAGATGTTGACATGCGGAGTATCAAGCACTCTTCATTCTCTAGCGGGTGACTTTTCAAATGATGCTACATATTAGCAGTAATGCTACTTTTTGTAGCAACGCTTTTGCCCCACACTTGACAAATTACGGTTGTCTGTTCGACATATTCCCGCTTGAAGCCAAACCACCGCCAGACGATGGACCCCACGCTGTTTTTCTTGGGAATTAATTCTTCCTTCATTTGTTACCAGATTCGCACCTTCTTTCTCTCGTATTACCACTCGCACCACAGCTAACGTTACCCATGCCGCTACCTCTCTGCTCCGCGAGGGCGTATACGTATGTGACGTATGTAAGAAGGTGCACTTGTTTTATGTCTCTGTGAGAAGGAGAGACAAGAAAGAGTGAGAAACGCCTGTAGTGTAATGCCCGCAGCTAAAAGCAACTGCGTGAGAACGTATACTCGAATATCACGATATAGTCATTTTCTATATCGCACAGAGACAAACCCGCAAAGTATATCGATATATCGCTCAGCCCTAATCTGACATTGTTTGTGTGTGTTTGTTTGACTGTCTGACGTCATTGTTGTTTGTTTGTCGACTGGCTAGCATTAGCTATGTGCACATCAGCATATGGACACATTTTAATCGGATTGAAAGCCTATCCGGCATAAAAATGCTTCACGTAAACACACCATTCGGAATATTCTGACCCGATAACACAAGGTCGGATCAAAATTTAATTCCGATTGAGACTAGGTGGTTTATGCCGGTAGTTATTCAGATTGGAGCGCATGAAAACACTTCTTCTGAAATATCGGGTAGAAATTTTCCTTCCTGCGTCTGACGTCAGCCATACTTTGATGGTAGAAGGGGGGCTAAATAAATACATCTCGGAATGAAGCCATTGTCTTGTTGCTATCTCCCCCCATTCAACGTGTACAGGTACACAGAATGTCATAACATGAATACGCGCGGCAAGCAGCACATATCACAACATGGCGGGCACAGAACAGCTCCATTTCAAAAAGAGAGGTAAAACAAAAGTAGCGATCAGCAGGAAAAATGTATAAATAAATAACGTGAGATAACAGAGCCATGTTTGTTTACAGTAGAAGTCACTGCTTTTTCTTCTACTTCCATTTTCGGTATATGCTGCGCATTTCAAAATAAAGTATTCAGATTTAAGGTGTGATTTTTTTTTTTCAGGGTTCATGTACACAGTAACATTCTAATCCGCATTATGATCAGATTAAATACATTTTGTCCATGTACACGTGGCTACTGTTTTAGTTTGTTTGTTGACTATCTGATGTCATTGTAGTGTGTGTTTGTTTACTAGCTGACATCATTGTTCTGTTTGTTTGCTGGCTGACATCGTTGTTATGGTTGTGTGTGCGTTTATTGTCTATCTGACAGTGTTGATTTTTATTGCATGGTCCAACCACATGTTGCACATGCAAATAGCAACAACATTTTTTTGTTGTTTATGTTTCACCACTATTTAACAACAATATCTTTCTACCATTGCCTCAGAAATTTTTAATTAAATTTTTTTTTTTTATTGTGGTTAACTTCTTTTTAGACTTTTAACAGCTTTTAAAGTGGAAGAAGTCCACAATTTTTGGACCAGCGTGCCGCGATGCCTTTATCATTGGTCTTTAAGTTGGTCCCTAACTTTTTTTTACACTTGAATGACAGGAATGTTACAATGTGACTTCAAACATTGCATGCTTCATAAAGGTTTTAGGATTATGTATATTTCCTAAAAGCAATGAATGTACTTTTAAGGCTAGTAACAACCATGCAAATAACACACATATTGATGATCATATCACATGACTATAAAATATGATTGTATTGTAGTTCAACTCCCAAAAGGCCAAATGTGGCCTTGCCTGAGGACACAAAAAGGACAGGAAGAAGACTATTTGAACCCAATAAAGCACATCATCTTTCAACGTTCTCTCTCTGCTTCCTTCCCTTGTTCTGCCTCCTTTCCTCTTTCCTCTCTCCTCTCCCGTCAGAGTGAACGAGTGAGAGTGGGTGTCGGCGTCTGAGTGAAAGTTATTTGCTGACATTCAGCCTCGGTGTGTTGAACGCTCCTGCAGATTATCAGAAGCGACGCGTCAGCTCTGTTTGCTCTCAGAGTGAAAACACAAACATTGCAGTGCGAGCCCCGTTGTTTGTCATCGCTTCATCCTTATCACCTTTTATATCATCTTTGCATTTGTCAAAACATGACAGCAGACCAGCCAACACACTCATTTATCAGCAGAGCACCCCCATTTTATTAAGGATCTTTGACCAGTGCTTTTTGATCCTTAAATCAGCTGTTGTGTAGACCAGGGGTGTCCAAATTATTTTCCAGTGAGGGCCGCATACAGAAAAGTTTTTTGTACATCCAAGTTCCTAAAACCTGTCACGATCCCACATGAGTTATTTTTAGTTTCTTGTATTTTGTAGTATTTCCTGTACAGCGCTCTTATTTTTACCACATCCTGTTGGCCTCCATTTTCCACCACTCCTCAGGTCTGAGCAAAGGCTCCGTCACCTGTCCGTGATTGGCAGTCATTGAACACCTGTCCTTGGTTGCTCATCAGGATGCTTTTCAAGACTGGATCATGTTGCTTCATACTTCACTGTTGTAACACTGCTTACGTTGCGCTTCATACGCCTGTTTTCCATTTGTGTACTTCCCAGCTGCGTTTTTGTTTTTGTGTTCCCTGCGTTTCCCTAATAAAGAGGGCTTCTTTTCTGCACTTGCCTGCCGTCCCTGTATCCCGGGGGCCATACACACACTGAAACATAACAAAAACCAATACAATGTATTCTCAGGGCATTCAATCGATTGGAACTGGACTGTTTGGTTTGTTTGCAAAGACAATTTCCCTCTCATCCATGTAGGCCTCATCAGTTCATGCTCATAGACTTAGATCTCGTCTTAGACTTAGATTGGTCAGATCTAGTCTAGTGGCTGGAGCCAAAACCCAAAATATTCATACTCCAACACCACAGGGGTGTGCTTGGGCAAGGATTGTTTTCTCCCTATTACAGTCAGTACGTGTTCATGCACTAAATTAGTCCGAGTTCTCAAATCGTTAGGCTCTAAATAAGCCTCCCATGAAAACACCTTAATCCAATCATGTTTGGTTTTTGAGAAATCGGACTAACACACCTAGTTTATGCGATTGGAAACCAGATCTTTCGAGGTGGGGGTATGCGGCAGGAGAGGACCCCACTTTTCGCCCAACTGGCAAGATAGTCCAGAATAGCAACCTTCGTCTGGATATCAGTCGGGGCACAAACTGTCTTTTTCTTCGGATTTAAAACTCCTTACATTCATCCACACAGCCTTATGGATGAACTTTAAGACATTTCAATTTTTTTCCATTATTTTCGTCCGAAAATTCCTTCGAAAAAACTCTTCCGCCGGTCTTTCATTGCACTTGACCTGCATCCGCCCAGATACATTCTTGGTAGTGGAGTCATGTTCAAGCGCAATCCAAGATCATTTATTGATGCTGTCTGCTATTTAACATCACCATAGCCATTAGAGACAGAATATTTGCAATCTGTGCCAATAATACGGCGGACATCAGTTAAAACAAGTTGTAAGGATCCGCAAATTGCGAGGGAGACGTCATAGGTCAACCGGAAAAGGAATTGATTTAACCGTGCTAAAAGGAAATAGCGCCCCCCAATGTATGGGAGGCACATGGTGTCTGACCAATAGTGGCATTAGAGAGTGCATGGACACTTGGACGTCACACGTGGGTGTGAAAATACAAAAAACGGAACTTCTTAAGAAATCTGACTAATTTAGTGCATGGAAACATTGTGAGTGAGAAAACAACTGTTGAAATGCAAATTGATTGATTGATTGATTGATTGAAACTTTTATTAGTAGATTGCACAGTACAGTACATATTCTGTACAATTGACCACTAAATGGTAAAACACCAATAAGTTTTTCAACTTGTTTAAGTCGGGGTCCACGTAAATCAATTCATGGTATAAATGAGTAAATCTACTGTGAATGCCATTGACATTCATTGAAGTGGAATTTCCCCTCGTTAGCGTCGAGGTACTGTGTGGCAGAATGAGCGCTGTGGATCAACCACTATCAGCTTCTTGGTGTTGGAGTACAAATATTTGAGGTTTTGGCAACAGCCGTCTTTTTTGACTATCTGACATTATTGTTGTGTTGACTATCTGACATTGTTTTTGTGTGTTTCTTTGTTGACTAGCTGGCATTGTGTTTGTTTGACTGTCTGACGTCATTGTTGTTTGTTTGTCGACTGGCTAGCATTAGCAATGTGCATATCAGTATATGGACACATTTTAATCGGATTGAAAGCCTAACCGGCATAAAAATGCTTCACATAAGCACACCATTCGGAATATTCTGACTCGATAACACAAGGTCGGATCAAAATTGTATTCCGATTGAGACTAGGTGGTTTATGCCGGTAGTTATTCAGATTGGAGCGCATGAAAGCACTTATTTCGAAATCGGGGCGAAATTTTCCTTACTGTGCATGTCTGATGTCAGCCATACTTTGATGGTGGAGGGGGGACTAAATAAAAAAATCTCTGAATAAAGCGATTGTCTTGATGCTGTCTCCCCCCATTCAACGTGTACAGGTACACACGTACACAGAATGTCGTAACATTAATACGCGCGGCAAGCAGCACATATCACAACATGGAGGGCACAGAACGGCTCCATTTCAAAAAGAGAGGTAAAACAAAAGTAGCGATCAGAAGGAAACATTTATAAATAAATAACGTGATAACATCGGACAAGCCCAAATGCACAGAGCCATGTTTGTTTACAGTAGAAGTTATTGCTTCTTCTTCTACTGCGCATTTCAAAATAAAGTATTCAGATTTAAGGTGTGATGCATGAAAATGCACGTCATAATTGGATAATTTTTTCAGGGTCCATGTATACAGTAACATTCTAATCCGAATTATGATCAGATTAAATACATTTTGCCCACGTACACGTGGCTACTGTTTTAGTTTGTTTGATATCAGCTTCTTGGTGTTGGAGTAGAAATATTTGGGGTTTTGGCAACAGCCGCTAGACTAGATCTGACCAATCTAAGTCTAAGACTAGATCTGACCAATCTAAGTCGCCTACTTGGATGACTGGCAAAACGTCTAAGACAAACCAAACAGTCCAGTTGCGATCGATTGAATGCCCTGAAAATCCAATGACCTGGATGAACGAGAACATCCATACACAATACAATGTAGTTTAATCCATCTATCCATCCATTTTCTACCGCTTATCCCTTTCGAGGTTGCTAGTTTTCTAGTCAAAAACGTGTTTATTTTGTAGAAGGTGTCGCGGGCCAATAAAAAAAAAAAACTAGGTAATCCCTGGTAAAGTGGCTCTTTTAGTGTCATGGTCAGTGATGGAACAGGTATACAACACAGATGTTGTGTTTGGTTACTTCTGTGTTTTTGATGCGCTCGTATGGATGGTGTGGATTTCAATCAGTGGCAGCTGGTGATCAGGCGCCCGCTGGCGTTTCATGACCAGCATGGTTTGGTCCCGCCTCCTGCTTTCACCTGTCCCAACAGAAAGAGAGGACCATGTTGTGTGGGAACTTTTTCTTAAGAGGGTTGTCTGAGGTGAAGTGAGTTCATGCATTCATTGTCAAACGGTCACAGGCGTGCGTTTACAGTATGTACAGTACAGTTTCAACATGGCGCACGTACAGTAAGCGTGGAGCCCAGCTCAGCATTTTCCTGAGTCAGGTGATGGTCAGCAGTGAAAAATGCTGCTGGCTGCAAAAAGTAGTGCCGAGCTGACTCATGACTACTGATCTATGAAGAGGTGAACTTACCATTCATAGGAACTACTTAGTCCTCCATCCAGGCAGCTCTACACTGTAAAAAAAAATACCGTAAAAACTTAGGCAAACAATTGTTAAAGGGGAACATTATCACAATTTCAGAATTGTTAAAACCATTAAAAATCAGTTCCCAGTGGCTTATTATATTTTTCGAAGTTTTTTTCAAAATTTTACCCATCACGCAATATCCCTAAAAAAAGCTTCAAAGTGCCTGATTTTAACCATCGTTATAAACACCCGTCCATTTTCCTGTGACGTCACATAGTGATGCCAACACAAACAAACATGGCGGAAAGAACAGCAAGCTATAGCGACATTAGCTCGGATTCAGACTCGGATTTCAGCGGTTTAAGCGATTCAACAGATTACGAATGTATTGAAACGGATGGTTGTAGTGTGGAGGCAGGTAGCGAAAACGAAATTGAAGAAGAAACTGAAGCTATTGAGCCATATCGGTTTGAACCGTATGCAAGCGAAACCGACGAAAACGACACGACAACCAGTGACACGGGAGAAAGCGAGGACGAATTCGGCGATCGCCTTCTAACCAACGATTGGTATGTGTTTGTTTGGCATTAAAGGAAACTAACAACTATGAACTAGGTTTACAGCATATGAAATACATTTGGCAACAACATGCACTTTGAGAGTGCAGACAGCCCAATTTTCATCAATTAATATGTTCTGTAGACATACCCTCATCCGCGCTTTTTTTCTGAAAGCTGATCTGTCCAGTTTTGGAGTTGATGTCAGCAGGCCAGGGAAGCTAGGGTCGATAGGGGGTTAGCTCGCTCGTCTGCGGGAACAAACTGCCGGCATTGCTTGCCGTGCTACCGAGGTCCTTTGTCTCTGAATTGCTCACACACTCCGGCAGATTCAATGGGGGTCTGGCGGCAGATTTCTTTGACTTTATCGTTGGAAATGCATCTGCTTTGAGTGTCGCAGGATTTCCACACATTCTTGCCATCTCTGTCGTAGCATAGCATTCGTCGGTAAAGTGTGCGGAACAAACGTCCAATTTCTTGCCACTTTCGCATCTTTGGGCCACTGGTGCAACTTGAATCCGTCCCTGTTCGTGTTGTTACACCCTCCGACAACACACCGACGAGGCATGATGTCTCCAAGGTACGGAAAACAGTCGAAAAAACGGAAAATAACAGAGCTGATTTGACTCGGTGTTTGAGAAAATGGCGGATTGCTTCCCGATGCGTTGTGACGTCATCGCTTTGAGAGCGAATATTAGAAAGGCGTTTAATTCGCCAAAATTCACCCATTTAGAGTTCGGAAATCGATTAAAAAAATATATGGTCTTTTTTCTGCAACATCAAGGTATATATTGACGCTTACATAGGTCTGGTGATAATGTTGCCCTTTAAATAGCAACAGTAAAACACTGTAAATAGTTTATCACAGTTGCAAATGCAGTGGATTCCCGCAAACCAAGAAACCATAGATAACCTAAATTACTGTGGTTATAGTACGTAGAAAACACCGGACTTTACTGTGAAAATAATGAAAAATTGTACAATGCATTTGCAAATACTGTAATGTCACAAGCATGGAAATGCTCTAAAATGTATGGTGTTATTCTGTCTTAATTTAAAGATTTTGCAGATTGCACATTTAAATTTAGAGCATACCTTAATTGTTACAGGGGTTTGTGTTAAAACATTAACCTAGTTAACTTATGGCTAATATGTTTTCTTGTTTTTTTGTGGAAAGTCGTTTCGAGACTTAAGGGATTATGTCTATGCGCTTCTTGTAATTTGCATCGACATTAACCATGCTGTGTGTTTAAGTGTACTGGAACTGGTTGCAAACAGCTATTTAACAGATTCGGAGCATTTAAGGTACCAGTAGAGTGGAAAAACAAGTTGACTTAATGTACTTATTTATGTTTCATTGTACCGTGAGATATTGTTTGGTGTGCCGTTTGAGATGATGTAATTTCACCTAATTGGGTTAAAAATATTTTTGGCAAACCAGTAATTATATTCCACAAATAATGTGCCGTCGTTGAGTGTCTGTACTGTCTGGAGCTCGGCAGAGTAACTGTAAAATTCTTCCATATCAGTAGGTGGCAGCAGGTAGCTAATTGCTTTGTAGATGTCGGGAACAAGGATGATGGTTTGTCGTGATCACAATATGCAGACAGCGGGAGGCAGCATGCAGGTAAAAAGGTATCTAATGCTCAAAAGGTGAGTGTCCCTAAGAAAAGGCATTGAAGATTAGGGAAGGCTGTGCAGAACGAAACTAAAACTGAACTGGCTGTAAAGTAAAATAAAACAGAATGCTGGACGACAGCAAAGACTTACAGCGCGTGGAGCAGCAGACGGCATCCACAAAGTATATTCGAATATGACATGAAAATCAACAATGTCCACACAAAGAAGGATAAAAACAACTTATATAGTCTTGATTGCTAAAAATAAAGCAGGCGTGGGGAATAGCGGTCAAGGAAGACATGAAACTGCTACAGGAAAATACCAACAAAACAGGAAAAGCCACCAAAATAGGAGCGCAAGACAAGAGCTAAAACACTACACACGGGAAAACACCAAAAAACTCAAAATAAGTCACAGAGTGATGTGACAGGTGGTGACAGTACACCTACTTTGAGACAAGAACTATAGTGATGCGTGGTTGGTTATGCTTTAAAGTCATACCCAACAATTGCGACAATTACTTTTTACTGTGAATATCGGCTGCTGAGTTTAATTTTTTTAATGTTTTCTGCTGGTGGTGTGCCTCCGGATTTTTTCAATGAAAAAAAAATGTGTCTTGGCTACGGTTGCAAAGGGGTGGAAAGTTTCTGGTAAATTTCCGGAAACTTTCCAGAAATTTACCACGGGAAGTTTGGAAATATTGACCATTTTTTGATTATTCAAAGTTGGACACTGTCTATGGGAATTAATTGCAATATATGGGAATGAATGGGGAATTACAATAATTATATATTATTGGGCACTTGTCTATCTGCTGCTGCATCTTTGTGGCATTTTTGACGTAGCTCTTTGCACAATATTTGCAAATGTACACAGCCTTTCCGCCTACATTGGTTGGGGTGAAATGTCTCCACACATCATACGTGGCATTATTCTGTTTGTATTTATTTATTCTTGTAAAACACTAATGCAATGCCACACACAGATATAAATAGTCAGCTAAACAACTGGAGTGGTCTTTAAAAATATTTTACTGATGGACAAATGAATAGAAATAGGCCAGATGAATAAATGAACACTCAATCAGCATGCTAAATCAAACTATAACCTACATTCTTGTATGACCACAGAATGGCTAGCAGAACAGAAGGCAGAGGAAACTACACCTTTTGATTTAGTATTTGCTTGTTGAACTTTACAGTTCACAAAAAAAGGTAATTCGGATTGCTAATGTTGTTAGCATAAATTAATGGGATTTAACATAGAGAAAATTAGCATCACGGCTAACGGAGAAATATTTTCGGTTCATTATGAGACTGTGGTGGTACGTAAACCTAGCTAGCTAGAGATATTGGCCCCAAAATCATTTAACAAGTACAGGAACAGCTAGCTGGATTGAGTGGAAGTCTGCTGGAGTAGTCTACAGCAGGGGTGCTCACACTTTTTCTGCAGGCGAGCTACTTTTCAATTGATCAAGTCGTGGGGATCTACCTCATTCATATATATAATTTATATTTACTTATTTATGAAATATATGTTTTTGTTAACAAGTTAAAGGTGTTTAATGATAATGCAAGCATGTTTAACACATATAGTTAATATTGTTAAAAAATTAAAGGTGTTTAATGATAATACAAGTATGTTTAATAAATATAGTTAATATTGTTAACAAGTTAAAGGTGTTTAATGATAATACAAGCATGTTTAACACATAGTCAATATTGTTAAAAAATTAAAGGTGTTTAATGATAATACAAGAATGTTTAATACATATAGTTAATATTGTTAACAACTTAAAGGTGTTTAAAGATAATACAAGCATGTTTAACACAAATAGTTACTATTGTTAACAAGTTAAAGGTGTTTAAAGATAGTACAAGCATGTTTAACACATATAGTTAATATTGTTAATAAGTTAAAGGTGTTTAATGATAATACAAGCATGTTTAACACATATAGATTCCTTTCTTTCATGAAGACAAGAATATAAGTTGGTGTATTACCTGATTCTGATTACTTGCATTGATTGGAATCAGACAGTGGTGCTGATAATGTCCGCATTTTCGAATGGAGGAGAAAAAAAGTCCTCCTTTCTGTCCAATACCACATGAAAGTGGTTGGTTTTTGGCATCTTATTTGTCCAGCTTCCGTACTCCTTTGTATACACTTTACAAAAAATACATTGTCGGCAAACTCCGTAGCTTGCTAGCTTGTGCACGCCAGCTTTCTGAGACTCTTATTTTGTTAGCACAACTGTGCAACTGTGCAGTCGGTCTTTGGAGTTTTGACGACAGGTACGGCGCCACAGTCTGTTGAAATAAAGTGTTTCTCGCCTTCCAGTCGGTAATTTTAATGAGCTGGCAGCAGTCAGCGTCATCTCAGAAGACCCTCGGGTGCCGTGAATGTCAATCAAGTGACGAAAGTGACGTCATAGTGAAGATTTATGATCGCTCATTTTTAGGACTATTTTTTTAATGCCTGGCTGGTGATCGACTGACACACCCTCCGAGATTGACCGGTAGCTCGTGATCGACGTAATGAGTACCCCTGGTCTACAGCAATTACACCTCTATTAAACATAAATACGATAGATCAAATATATTTACCCCAGTAATATCATCAACACTTACCTGACTGGATGAAGTCCTTGGGCTCCAATACTAGTGTGGCCTCAATAGCCCTGCTGTAGTTTGTAGCATGCTGGGAATTATCTGCACATGTGATGGAGGAATGCACAGTGCAGGGTTGAAATTCTACTGAATTTGCATGAAATCAGCTTGTTTTAGCTAATAATCATGCTGCAAGATCTAGCATGTTGCATTTAAGCTCTGACACTGACCGTACAGGGAGCGAACCACCACAATCAGACAGTCCGATACCCCATACTCTCTGAGGACTCCCCACAGGACTTCCCGACAAATATACTATGGATGCTTAATTTGTTGGTACTGTATATATCCAGCTAAGTCAAAAATAGTGAATGTAAAAATGCAATGATTGTGTGCCCAATGTTTTCCATGACCCCTGTTTCGACTCAAGAGTATTTTCATCCACATGATCGGATTCTTCGCACACTCAAGGCTCTTCAGGCTTTGCTGGTTGCCATAGCAACTGTTTCAGCGAAACACAGCAGTCAAGGCTCGGGCTGAGGTGTGAGTCGTTACTACACTTGAATTTGTCATCGTTGTACACAAAACACACACACACGTGAATATGCACCGGAGCCTTTTTATAGATTCGTGGACAATAAATAACTGTTGGTCAGTCTGAACGTGAGCTGGTCTTTCATTGGTCCACTCCTTCCTACGCTCGTCTGTGCTGGAGGAGTGTTTTAACGTCTGTCTTTCTTTCACACACTCATATACACACATACACACACACACAAACAAACACACAAATACGTGCGCGTGCCAGGACTGCCGCAGCCAAGGTGATGTATAAATGTAATGGCAAGATTGTGCTGATTTGGCACTTTGTGTAGCTGCGTCAATGGATGCTGCACCTCAGAGAGACAGAGTGACGCACTTCATCATGGTTACAAGCCGGAGGGAAACACACTTCCTCTGGTTGCCTTGGACACACACGCACACACACACACACGCACACACACGCACACACACACACACACACACACACACACACACACACACATATACAATAAACACACTGGGAGAGTCTGGCAGATGGAGCTAGTGTATGTTTGTGTCAGACATTGTCCTACTGAGCTTTTAAGGGAAGAAAACAAGGTGGGATGAATGGTGACCTTTGACCCTCCCTGTGCACCACCTCCTCCCTCACCCAACCAGCCCCGAAATACGAGTTAACTGTAAAACACTGTACTCTGTCTGCTTGGACATGTTCTAGTCACTTGTTCATCAATCTGAGGATAGCTGGCATGGTTGAATGCGTTTGGTGTGGGTGCTGTGGAATATCCCTTATGTGGGTGACCTGTGATGCCACATGGGACACACCAAATAGGGCACATTCCTAAATCTTCTAGAACAAGGGTCATAACTTGCGGCGACATGTGGTTCTTTCACTCCCTTTTAGCGCTCAGATGTTTTTAACGTGAAATTCATGAAAAGAGTTGTATCACGGTCGACTGTTTAGAAGTCCGTGAATGCATCCATGGTAACTTGTGACTGGCGAGAAAGGGAGGATGGCGCCCCGTCTGCCTGTGTGCAGAGTGACACTACGGAGTCTTAGACTTAGACTTAGACAAACTTTAATGATCCACATGGGAAATTGTTCAAAATTGAGTGCGACTCCAGCGGTAACGTAGTTCACAGTGCAGGTCAATTGCAATTTTTTTTGCACATATAAAGTTAAAGTTAAAGTATCAATGATAGTCACACACACACACTAAGTGTGGCGAAATTATTCTCTGCATGTGACCCACCCAAAATGGTAAAAAACTTGAAAGGTCTAAATGAGTTGAAATGGTTGGTGTTTGAATTTTTCAAATCGGTCAAGAAATGTTGAAGCAGTAACATGTTGAATTGAGAAATTGTATTATGGAATTCCTGGAATTTCGGGAAAACCAGGAATTTTTACAGTTCAAAAAGCAACTTCATTTTTTGTACCAATTAAGAGGAATGTTTTGACGGTTGAAATGCGTTGAAAAATGCGGAAGGACGAGTCGCCAGAAAAAAGGGTGGACATAGGACTTTTGGAAAAGCAGGAAGTCTGGAAAATCCTGGAATTTTGGGGAAAAATGATAGTTCAAATTTCCACAATGGTGGAATGTGTTGAAGGTGGAATGGTTTGAACAGGTTGAATAATTTGGAAATTGTGAAAGTTTGAAAAATGGCCAATTCATTTTGAATGGGGAAAATGTCCCGGAAAACCAGGAATTTGGGGAAATCTGGGAATTTTTGGAATTTGTCAAGGCAAATCGCGCGATTCCCGAATAGGCTGAACAGTTTGAAGTTGGAACGGTTTGAATCGGGCGAAAAATATGGAAGGTAGAGAGCGCCAAAATCTGGAGAAGAAGACTAAGTTAAAGTTAAAGTACCAATGATTGTCACACACACACTAGGTGTGGTGAAATTATCCTCTGCATTTGACCCATCACCCTTGATCACCCCCTGGGAGGTGAGGGCAGCAGCGGTGGCCGCACCCGGGAATCATTTTTGGTGATTTAACCCCCAATTCCAACCCTTGATGCTGAGTGCCAAGCAGGGAGGTCATGCTTTATGAAGTAATAATGCCATTTTGTAAATTACATTCAGAATTAGGAATGTTCCCTGGTATGACTCGGCCGGGGTTTGAACTCACAACCTACCGTTCTCAGGGCGGACACTCTAACCCTAACCCCTGAGTAGGTACTGTGAATATGTGACCTGTATCTGATTTTTTCATGTCAATGTGAACAGTGCAAATCCAAATTTTTCAAATCTTTATCTTTTGTATGTTGATATAAAATCGGATATATACTATATATAGTAGTGGTCAAAAGTTTACATACACTTGTTCATCTATCCATCCATCTTCTTCCTCTTATCCGAGGTCAGGTCACGGGGGCAGCAGCCTAAGCAGGGAAGCCCAGACTTCCCTCTCCCCAGCCACTTGGTCCAGCTCCTCCCTGGGGATCCCGAGGCGTTCCCAGGCCAGCCGGGAGACTTAGTCTTCCCAACGTGTCCTGGGTCTTCCCCGTGGCCTCCTACCGGTCGGACGTGCCCGAAACAGGGCACGTCAGGCGTTTGGGTGGCAACCTGACCAGATGCCCGAACCACCTCATCTGGCTCTTCTCGATGTGGAGGAGCAGCGGCTTTAGTTTGAGCTCCTCCCGGATGATAGAGCTGCTCACCCTATCTCCATGGGAGAAGCCCCGCCACCCGGCGGAGGAAGCTCATTTCGGCCGCTTGTACCCGTGATCTTGTCCTTTCGGTCATAACCCAAAGCTCATGACCATAGGTGAGGATGGGAACGTAGATCGACCGGTAAATTGAGAGCTTTGCCTTCCGGCTCAGCTCCTTCTTCACCACAAAGGATCGATAGAGCGTCCGCATTACTGAAGACGCCGCACCGATCCGCCTGTCGACCTCACGATCCACTCTTCCCTCATTCGTGAACAAGACTCCGATTTACTTGAAGTCCTCCACTTGGGGCAAGATCTCCTCCCCAACCCGGAGATGGCACTCCACCCTTTTCCGGGCGAGAACCATGGACTCGGATTTGGAGGTGCTGATTCCCATCCCAGTCGCTTCACACTCTTCTGCGAACCGATCCAGTGAGAGCTGAAGACCGTGGTCATATGAAGCCATCAGGACCACATCATCTGCAAAAAGCAGAGACCTAATCCTGCAGCCACCAAACCGGATCCCCACAATGCCTTGACTGCGCCTAGAAATACACTACACTTGTAAAGAACATCATGTCATGGCTGTCTTGAGTTTCCAATAATTTCTACAACTCTTATTTTTTTGTGATAGAGTGATTGGAGCACATAATTGTTGGCCACCAAAAACATTCATGAAGTTTGGTTCTTTTGTGAATTTATTATGGGTCTACTGAAAATGTGACTAAATCTGCTAGGTCAAAAGTATACATACAGCAATGTTAATATTTGCTTACATGTCCCTTGGCAAGTTTCATTGCTATAAGGCGCTTTTCATAGCCATCCACAAGCTTCTGGCAAGCTTCTGGTTGAATTTTTGACCACTCCTCTTGACAAAATTGGTGCAGTTCAGCTAAATGTGTTGGTTCCTGTAGAACTAAATCTACCCTGGTAGTAGTTCAGCTAAATGTGTTGGTTCCTGTAGAACTAAATCTACCCTGGTAGTTTTTGGTGGGTACTTTATTTAGCCGGGTAAATGAAAAAAATCCTGATTTTTGATTGATTGAAACTTTTATTAGTAGATTGTACTGTACAGTACATATTCCGTACAATTGACCACTAAATGGTAACACCCCAATAAGTTTTTCAACTTAATCAATTCATGGTACAAATATATACTATCAGCATAATACAGTCATCACACAAGTTAATCATCAGATTATATACATTGAATTATTTACATTATTTACAATCCGGCGGGTGGGTTGGGTTGCTATCAGCAATTCAGTCATCAACAATTGCATCATCTGAGAAATGAAAAAGTGTAGGTCTGACTTGGTAGGATTATTTACAGCGAGCAGTGAACATAGTGAGTTCAGAAAGCATAAGAACAAGTATATACATTTGATTATTTACAATCCGGGGATGTGGAGGGGGGAGGGTGTTAGTCTAGGGTTGAAGTTGCCTGGAGGTGTTCTTTTAGTGCGGTTTTGAAGGAGGATAGAGATGCACTTTCTTTTACACCTGTTGGGAGTGCATTCCATATTGATGTGGCATAGAAGGAGAATGAGTAAAGACCTTTGTTGGATCGGAATCTGGGTTTAACGTGGTTAGTGGTAAAGGTGCCTGCGGTGGAAAAAGGCCTCTTGACCTTGGTCTAGGGATGTCCCAATCCAGGTTTTTGCACTTCCGATCCGATACCGATATTGTTTTTGCACTTCCAATCTGATACCGATACTGACCGATACCGATACTGACCGATACTGGCCTATCCGAGCATGTATTAAAGTTTAAAGTTATTTAGCCTACTTAGTTGTCAGAATCATGTTGAAAAGGGTTTTAGTACTCTTGATCACAACTAGCCAGCTGAATTAGGGGAGTTTGAATAATACACAATGGTTGGTAACAAGAAACTGACCTGTTTATTCAAGGAGAAACACAAAATAGAAAAAATTATACATGACAAACAGAAATGGCATCATTGAACTAGGGCTGGGTGATATGGCCTTTTTTTAATATTGCGATATTTTAAGGCCATATTGCGACACACGATATATATCTCGATATTTTGCCTTAGCCTTGAATGAACACTTGATGCATATAATCACAGCAGTATGATGATTCTATGTGTTTTGATTGATTGATTGAGACTTTTATTAGTAGGTTGCACAGTGAAGTACATATTCCGTACAATTGACCACTAAATGGTAACACCCCAATACGTTTTTCAACTTGTTTAAGTCGGGGGTCCACTTAAATTGATTCAAGATACAGATATATACTATCATCATAATACAGTCATCACACAAGATAATCACATTGAATTATTTACATTATTTATAATCCGGGGTGTGGATGGGGGCGCCGGATGTAAGTGTCAAAAAGACAGCCAAAAGAGTTTGATATGAGAATAAATCTAAAGTTAAAATATAGGGTAGAAATGCACCCATTTGCAGGAAATGTAGTCTTGATTTTCAAAATTGTCTTTCAAGGCTTGCATGTCTACATTAAAACATTCATCTTCATACTGCATCATGCTACTTTTAAACTTTCATGCAGAAAAGGAAATCGCAACTAAAAAAATCACTAATTTTTTCATACGGTGTTGATGTGGAAATTTTTGCCTCAGCATTTTGATGGTGTGGACGTGTGGCACCGAATGGAGATAAGCGTCTCGACAGACGTCACAATATTTGAACAATGATGACGAAAACTGTTTTCTCTGTCGTGTCCGTGTGTCGAAAATTGTTATGCGCTTATTTTTTTATTTGATTTTGTGCGTGGCATATAATTGCTATGCGCACAGGCGCGCACCTTAGAGAGAACGTTGGTCACACGGCTGCGCTAGCATCACAGCTAACGTTAGCCATGCTGCTACCTCTCTGCTCGGAGAGGACGTATACGTATGTGACGTATGACGTGACAGTATGTGACATATGACGTGACAGTATGTGACGTGTGTAAGAAGGTGCGCTTGCGTCTGTGAGAGGGAGACAGAGAAAAGAGTGAGAAGAGCCTGTAGTGTAATGCCAGCAGCTAAAAGCAACTGCGTGAGAATCCACAGATGGATGTGTTGAAGGTGTGCTGGAAAATGTGGAACGGAAATTATGGAGCAGCAGAAAAGTGGAATGTATTATTTAAATCAGTGCGTTGGAAAACACGGACCGGAGTTTTTTTTTTAAACTGGATCTGGATCGGCATTTTCCCATGCCTTGCCGATACGCATTTTTTGGCAAATATCGGCAGCCGATCCGATCCAAATATCGGATCGGCACATCCCTACCTTGGTCCTTCAAAAACGGGTGATTATGACTATGAGGGTGAAACTCCACAATGTTCTTCAGTAGTGACCAAACAAACGGGTGTAAATTCCCACGAGGTTGTAGAATGTTTTTCGAGAAGGATATGTACGCGGTAATTGCTACAAAGCGGGAACAACTTCTGCTGGAGTGTCCCAATACTCTTGTCCTCCAGGTTCAGCCATCAGAGCAGTTCTTGTTTGACCCACATTAATATTTGAGCCTTGGCTGAGGTTCCCTTCCAATTCCTCAAGCGCTCCTTCAAATGAACTTCTGCGTTGTTTATTCTAGCAGACGACGTTCAACTCGCTTGACTCCTGCCTCTGACCTCGTCTTCTCTGCCTTTTCTGTCCAAGCTTCAACTTTGCTGTCTTCTCGCTTTCTTCGGAGCCTTTTTGCACCATCACACCGTCGTCCCCCCCGCGGAGTCCAATCTGTTTTTTACATTGGAGACGTCGCATTGCTCCCCCGGTTACGCCGCTTGAGGAGTTTTTATGTGAACTTGAGATTTATTTGTCACACAGCAGATGTACTACCAGGATACGTGTATTTCTAGACGCTACATGTGGCTTGCATTTCCCTGGAATTGTAACGTGCACCACATCCTTTTTTCCTATTACTGCAGAAGAATATACTGTATGTGCACGGAGAGAACATGCTTTTCTTCTCTATATTCACTTTCCTGTCAAGACAGTACTATATAAAACTGTACCTGAGAGTAGTCTGTGATCAGACTTAGGCCAGCTCCATCCAATGTCATGATCTCATAATTGTCTAGTTTCCTATTTCGAGCATCTTCTCTTACATAAGTTCTCCGCTATAAGGTCATTTGTTTCAAAAACTGCATACTTATGTTTGTATCTGACTTCCTGTGTCCTGTCGCGGGTAAAGTGTGTTGTGATATGGAAGAAGAATCTTTCTCTCTGCTCGGTTTTTTCTATGAAAGACACAAGAAAATATGCAAGTGGCAGACGTGCAGCAGAAATAGTTTCCTAACTGACGACCATTAACGGGGGAGGGGCGGAGAGGGAGGAGTTTGGGTTTCTTCAATGCAGCTTTTTTTATTCCGTCCTGACACAAACATGCTGAGTCGTACCTCAGGAGGCTGCCATGTCCGCTGACACATGTGGATGTAGAGCAGATCTGACCTGCTCTTGAACCCTCTTGACTTTCTGCAGGCCTCACTTTGTGATGATTGACAGAGAGAGAAGGTGCTCACGTAGAATGCCTTGTTTAGTTATGCAACATGTTGTCTTCACGCAACATGTTGTCTTCACGCAACATGTTGTCTTCACGCAACCTGTTGTCTTCACGCAACATGTTGTCTTCACGCAACATGTTGTCTTCACGCAACATGTTGTCTTTACGCAACATGTTGTCTTTACGCAACATGTTGTCTTCACGCAACATGTTGCCTTTACGCAACATGTTGTCTTTACGCAACATGTTGTCTTTACGCAACATGTTGTCTTCACGCAACGTTTTGTCTTCTTGAGCAAGTTGTCTTCACGCAACATGTTGTCTCCACGCAACGGTTTGTCTTGCAACATGTTGTCTTCACGCAACATGTTGTCTTCACGCAACATGTTGTCTTCACGCAACGTTTTGTCTTCACGCAACGTTTTGTCTTCACCTAACGTTTTGTCTTCTTGAGCTAGTTGTCTTCACGCAACATGTTGTCTTTACGCAACATGTTGTCTTTACGCAACATGTTGTCTTCACGCAACATGTTGTCTTCACGCAACGTTTTGTCTTCATGAGCAAGTTGTCTTTACGCAACATGTTGTCTTTACGCAACATGTTGTCTTTACGCAACATGTTGTCTTCATGCAACATGTTGTCTTCATGCAACGTTCTGTCATCTTGAGCATGTTGTCTTCACGCAACATGTTGTCTTCACGCAACGTTTTGTCTTCTTGACCTAGTTGTCTTCACGCAACGTTTTGTCTTCTTGACCTAGTTGTCTTCACGTAACATGTTGTCTTTACGCAACATGTTGTCTTCACGCAACATGTTGTCTTTACAACATGTTGTCTTCACGCAACATGTTGTCTTCACGCAACGTTTTGTTTTCTTGAGCAAGTTGTCTTTACGCAACATGTTGTCTTTACGCAACATGTTGTCTTCACGCAACGTTTTGTCTTCACACAACGTTTTGTCTTCTTGAGCTAGTTGTCTTCACGCAACATGTTGTCTTCACGCAACATGTTGTCTTTACGTAACATGTTGTCTTCACGCAACATGTTGTCTTCACGCAACATGTTGTCTTCACGCAACATGTTGTCTTCATGAGCAAGTTGTCTTTACGCAACATGTTGTCTTTACGCAACATGTTGTCTTCATGCAACATGTTGTCTTCATGCAACGTTCTGTCATCCTGAGCATGTTGTCTTCACGCAACATGTTGTCTTCACGCAACGTTTTGTCTTCTTGACCTAGTTGTCTTCACGCAACGTTTTGTCTTCTTGACCTAGTTGTCTTCACGCAACATGTTGTCTTTACGCAACATGTTGTCTTTACGCAACATGTTGTCTTCACGCAACATGTTGTCTTCACGCAACATGTTGTCTTCATG
Organism: Nerophis lumbriciformis; assembly: GCF_033978685.3. NCBI lineage: Eukaryota > Metazoa > Chordata > Actinopteri > Syngnathiformes > Syngnathidae > Nerophis > Nerophis lumbriciformis. Next base: position 44,753,167 of record NC_084555.2, read on the forward strand.
AGCAAGTTGTCTTTACGCAACATGTTGTCTTTACGCAACATGTTGTCTTCATGCAACATGTTGTCTTCATGCAACGTTCTGTCATCCTGAGCATGTTGTCTTCACGCAACATGTTGTCTTCACGCAACGTTTTGTCTTCTTGACCTAGTTGTCTTCACGCAACGTTTTGTCTTCTTGACCTAGTTGTCTTCACGCAACATGTTGTCTTTACGCAACATGTTGTCTTCACGCAACATGTTGTCTTTACAACTTGTTGTCTTCACGCAACATGTTGTCTTCACGCAACGTTTTGTTTTCTTGAGCAAGTTGTCTTTACGCAACATGTTGTCTTTACGCAACATGTTGTCTTCACGCAACGTTTTGTCTTCACACAACGTTTTGTCTTCTTGAGCTAGTTGTCTTCACGCAACATGTTGTCTTCACGCAACATGTTGTCTTTACGTAACATGTTGTCTTCACGCAACGTTATGTCTTGCAACAGGTTGTCTTCACGCAACATGTTGTCTTCACGCAACATGTCTGTATGAAACATGTTGTCTTTACGCAACATGTCTTTACGCAACATGTTGTCTTTACGCAACATGTTGTCTTTACGCAACATGTTGTCTTTACGCAACATGTTGTCTTCACACAACATTTTGTCTTGCAACAGGTTGTCTTCACACTACATGTTGTCTTCACGCAACGTTTTGTCTTCACGCAACGGTGTGTCTTGCAACATGTTGTCTTCACGCAACATGTTGTCTTCACGTAACGTTTTGTCTTGCAACAGGTTGTCTTCACGCAACATGTTGTCTTCACGCAACGTTTTGTCTTCATGCAATGCAACATGTTGTCTTGCAACAGGTTGTCTTCACGCTACATGTTGTCTTCACGTAACGTTTTGTCTTCAAGCAATGTTTTGTCTTCTTGAGCAAGTTGTCTTCACGCAAAATGTTGTCTTTACGCAACATGTTGTCTTCACGCAACGTTTTGTCTTCACACAACGTTTTGTCTTTTTGAGCTAGTTGTCTTCACGCAACATGTTGTCTTCATGCAACATGTTGTCTTTACGTAACATGTTGTCTTCACGCAACATGTTGTCTTCACGCAACATGTTGTCTTTACGTAACATGTTGTCTTCACGCAACTTTATGTCTTGCAACAGGTTGTATTCACGCAACATGTTGTTTTCACACAACATTTTGTCTTGCAACAGGTTGTCTTCACGCTACATGTTGTCTTCACGCAACGTTTTGTCTTCACGCAACGGTGTGTCTTGCAACATGTTGTCTTCACGCAACGTTTTGTCTTCACGCAACGTTTTGTCTTCTTGAGCAAGTTGTCTTCATGCAACAGGTTGTCTTTACGCAACATGTTGTCTTTACGCAACATGTTGTCTTCACGCAACATGTTGTCTTCACACAACATGTTGTCTTCACGCAACGTTTTGTCTTCACGCAACGTTTTGTCTTCACCTAACGTTTTGTCTTCTTGAGCTAGTTGTCTTCACGCAACATGTTGTCTTTACGCAACATGTTGTCTTTACGCAACATGTTGTCTTCACGCAACATGTTGTCTTCACGCAACATGTTGTCTTCATGAGCAAGTTGTCTTTACGCAACATGTTGTCTTTACGCAACATGTTGTCTTCATGCAACATGTTGTCTTCATGCAACGTTCTGTCATCCTGAGCATGTTGTCTTCACGCAACATGTTGTCTTCACGCAACGTTTTGTCTTCTTGACCTAGTTGTCTTCACGCAACGTTTTGTCTTCTTGACCTAGTTGTCTTCACGCAACATGTTGTCTTTACGCAACATGTTGTCTTCACGCAACATGTTGTCTTTACAACTTGTTGTCTTCACGCAACATGTTGTCTTCACGCAACGTTTTGTTTTCTTGAGCAAGTTGTCTTTACGCAACATGTTGTCTTTACGCAACATGTTGTCTTCACGCAACGTTTTGTCTTCACACAACGTTTTGTCTTCTTGAGCTAGTTGTCTTCACGCAACATGTTGTCTTCACGCAACATGTTGTCTTTACGTAACATGTTGTCTTCACGCAACATGTTGTCTTCACGCAACATGTTGTCTTTACGTAACATGTTGTCTTCACGCAACGTTATGTCTTGCAACAGGTTGTCTTCATGCAACATGTTGTCTTCACGCAACATGTCTGTATGAAACATGTTGTCTTTACGCAACATGTCTTTACGCAACATGTTGTCTTTACGCAACATGTTGTCTTTACGCAACATGTTGTCTTTACGCAACATGTTGTCTTTACGCAACATGTTGTCTTTACGCAACATGTTGTCTTCACGCAACATGTTGTCTTGCAACATGTTGTCTTCACGCTACATGTTGTCTTCACGCAACGTTTTGTCTTCACGCAACGGTGTGTCTTGCAACATGTTGTCTTCACGCAACATGTTGTCTTCACGCAACGTTTTGTCTTGCAACAGGTTGTCTTCACGCAACATGTTGTCTTCACGCAACGTTTTGTCTTCATGCAATGCAACATGTTGTCTTGCAACAGGTTGTCTTCACGCTACATGTTGTCTTCACGTAACGTTTTGTCTTCAAGCAATGTTTTGTCTTCTTGAGCAAGTTGTCTTCACGCAAAATGTTGTCTTTACGCAACATGTTGTCTTCACGCAACGTTTTGTCTTCACACAACGTTTTGTCTTTTTGAGCTAGTTGTCTTCACGCAACATGTTGTCTTCATGCAACATGTTGTCTTTACGTAACATGTTGTCTTCACGCAACATGTTGTCTTCACGCAACATGTTGTCTTTACGTAACATGTTGTCTTCACGCAACGTTATGTCTTGCAACAGGTTGTCTTCACGCAACATGTTGTCTTCACGCAACATGTTGTCTTCACGCAACATGTCTGTATGCAACATGTTGTCTTTACGCAACATGTCTTTACGCAACATGTTGTCTTTACGCAACATGTTGTCTTTACGCAACATGTTGTCTTCACGCAACATGTTGTCTTCACACAACATTTTGTCTTGCAACAGGTTGTCTTCACGCTACATGTTGTCTTCATGCAACATGTTGTCTTTACGTAACATGTTGTCTTCACGCAACATGTTGTCTTCACGCAACATGTTGTCTTTACGTAACATGTTGTCTTCACGCAACGTTATGTCTTGCAACAGGTTGTCTTCACGCAACATGTTGTCTTCACGCAACATGTTGTCTTCACGCAACATGTCTGTATGCAACATGTTGTCTTTACGCAACATGTCTTTACGCAACATGTTGTCTTTACGCAACATGTTGTCTTTACGCAACATGTTGTCTTCACGCAACATGTTGTCTTCACACAACATTTTGTCTTGCAACAGGTTGTCTTCACGCTACATGTTGTCTTCACGCAACGTTTTGTCTCCACGCAACGGTGTGTCTTGCAACATGTTGTCTTCACGCAACATGTTGTCTTCACGCAACGTTTTGTCTTCACGCAACGTTTTGTCTTCACGCAACGTTTTGTCTTCTTGAGCAAGTTGTCTTCATGCAACAGGTTGTCTTTACGCAACATGTTGTCTTTACGCAACATGTTGTCTTTACGCAACATGTTGTCTTCACGCAACGTTTTGTCTTGCAACAGGTTGTCTTCACGCAACATGTTGTCTTCACGCAACGTTTTGTCTTCATGCAATGCAACATGTTGTCTTGCAACAGGTTGTCTTCACGCTACATGTTGTCTTCACGCAACGTTTTGTCTTCAAGCAATGTTTTGTCTTCTTGAGCAAGTTGTCTTCACGCAAAATGTTGTCTTTACGCAATATGTTGTCTTCACGCAACGTTTTGTCTTCATGCAACATGTTGTTTTTACGCAATATCTTGTCTTCCAGAAACATCTTGTCTTCATGCAACATGTTGTCTTTACGCAACATGTACATTCTACTGTAGTTGTGCGTTGTCACTTATAATTTTGAGGGACACAAATGTATAAAAGCCTGCGTAGCTTTTTAATCTCACACAGTAAAACATTGCAGACGATACAGGATTCTGAAATCCAGGACTGCGAGACTGACAAACAGTTTCTACCCACAGGCCATCAGGCTTGTGAATGCTAACTTGTGAATGCTAGCTACACCCCCCCCCCCCCCCCCCCCCCGTTTACTTTTATCTTTTTGAACAAAAGACAGCTACCATGACCACCCCGAACTGTGAACCATCACTGTAGACACTTTTCACTTTTGATCACTAAAGACACTTTAACTGCTGCTGTGACCCTATGTCACCTCCATGCTTATACTGTTGACTGTCAATCAATAATGTTATGTTACTTACTGTGCCTTGTATATGCATTTTTATTTTATTTTTATTTTAGCTAAGTACCGTGTGACTTGTTGAAGGGTGGACTAGCAAAGTAAGATTTTCATTGTACGGCAAACTGTCTAACTGTGCATATGACAATAAACAATCTTGAATCTTGAATTGTTAGTGCTAGCTTATGTGCTAATAGCATTAGCATCAGACATTATCTTCCCTGTTAGCATTGGCCCTCTGCTATCTGTTTCCATAGGTTTTTGTAGGAAATCGTATGATAATCAAAGCTCTACATTACCTAACAAAGATATTTATTTCGAGCTTTTGTTTGACATGCACATGCTGTTTGTGGTCATCATTTCAGTATGGTTAGGTTTAAGGAGCAAGCATTAGAGCATATTTATAAAATGTGTCCAAAATGTACTTCCTTGGTATGAATGCCCACACTTTTTTGCAAGAACAAGTTGATATTTTGCAACAGAATTGCTAGTTGGTCACTATGACTTCAGTATAACTTTTATTCACCTTAAAGTTCAAGTTAAGGTCCCGTTGGTTGTTTCTTGTGGCCTAGTTGCCATGAAGCATGTCAGTTTTCCTTCATTATCCACATTAAATCCACCTTTACCATCATTTCTCCACTATTTGGGCAGTCATCTAAGGTCCCTGCCCCACCAGGACCTCAAAACACCTGCAGGGTTCCTCATCCTTCACTGTAATGTTGCCATACAACAGTCAGCTGGTCATGTGACAGTGCAGAGAGTTAAGAGGAGCAACAGGAGGGCTAACTAATGCTCATCAGTAGGAGGCTGCTCGCCAAGCCCAGATCAAACCTTGCAAACCTTGTAACAAGCTAACATTCCTTTTGTGATCTACCACTTGCTGTTTGCTGACTACTCAGCCTTTTCATGTCCTCACCAGGCTTGAGGCTCTGCTAAGCTTCTCTAAGCAACAATGTGCTTTGTTCACCATCCTTTCTGCTAGTTGGAATAAAAAAGTACTTAGTTCACCATCGTTTCGAATGCAGCTGAGATAGGCGACCCCAAAAGGGACAAGCGGTAGAAAATGGATGGATGGATGGATTATGTTTCCTATCGTTTCTACTAGTTTGGATAAAAAAATACTTTGTTCACCGGTTTCTATTAGTTGGAATAAACCATTTGATTTGTTCACCATTGTTTCTACTTGTTGGAATACAAAATTGCTTTGTTGACCATTGTTTTTATAAGTTGGAAAACATTTTTACTTTATTCTCCATCATTTCTACCAGTTGTAATAAAACATGTACTTTGTTCACCATTATTTTCACTAGATGGAATAATAATAATGTTATGTTAATTTTTAAAAATACTTTGTTTGCCAGTTTCTACTAGTTGGAAAACAAATTATGTTTACTGTCGTTTCTGCTAATTAAAAAAAATACTTTGTTCACCCTTGTTTCTATTAGTTGGAATAAAAAGATAAGCTTTGTTCACCATCATTTCCCGAGTTAGAATAAAGGAAATACTTTGTTCACTATCGTTTCTACTAGTTGGGATGAAAAATGTACTTTGTTCACCATTGTTTCTACTAGTTGCAATGAAAAACATGCTTTGTTCACCATTGTTTCCACTAATTGGAATAAAGAAAACACTTTGTTCACCATTGTTTCTAGTAGTTGGAATAAAATTAGTTACTTTATTCACAATAATTTTTAAAATGTACTATGTTTACTATCATTTCTACTAATTTAGATAAAAAAAGACTTAGTTTAACCAGTTTCTACTAGTTGGAATAAAAAAATACTTTGTTCACCATTGTTTTTATTAGTTGGGAATGTTTTTTTACTTTATTCACCATCATTTCTACCAGTTGGAATTAAAAAAAATTACTTAATTCACCATTTTTGTCACTAGTTGGAATAATAATGTTCTATGTTTACTATATTTTCTACTTATAAAAAAAACAAAAAACAAATGTATTATGTTTACTGTCGTTTCTACTAATTTAAAAAAAATAGGTACTTGTTCACCCTTGTTTGTATTAGTTCGAATAAAAATATATGCTTTGTTCGAGTTATAATAAATAGAATACTTTGTTCACCATCGTTTCTACTTGTTGGAAAAAAAATACTTTGTTCCCCATTGTTTTTAGAGTTGGGGAAAACAATTTACTTTATTTACCATCATTTCTACCAGTTGGAATAAAAAATGTACTTTGTTCACCATTATTTTCACTGGTTGTAATAATTATGTACTATGTTTACTTCCATTACTACTCATTTAAAAAATACTTTGTTCACCAGTTTCTACTAGTTGGAATAAAAAGATATGCTTAGTTCACCATCGTTTCCCGAGTTAGAACAAAGAAAATACTTTGTTCACTATCGTTTCTACTAGTTTGGGATGAAAAATGTACTTTGTTCACCATTGTTTCTACTAGTTGCAATGAAAAACATGCTTTCTCCACCATTGTTTCTACTAGTTGGAATAAAGAAAATACTTTGTTCACCATTGTTTCTACTAGTTCGGATTAAAAATGCACTTTGTTCACCATAGTTTCCACGAGTTGGAATAAAAAATGTGCTT